>NW_028141390.1:0-53588 GCF_030444845.1 Prenolepis imparis | reverse complement strand
AAGCAGTGGTATCAACGCAGAGTACTAAATGTATAATCGATGAATTTTTGGCTCGTCTTTAAATATTTGAAATCGATACTTTTTTACCGCTGACCCCATTCGACGCAACTTTATTTTATGTATATCAAGTTAAAAAATTTGTACGCTGGTGTCTGCATGGTACCAAATGATTGTGTAATTAATGTATTATTAAAATATATAATGGATGAATTTTTGGCTCGTCTTTAAATATTAGAAATCCATACTTTTTTACCGCTGACCCTATGCGACGCAACCTTATTTTATGTATATCAAGTTAAAAAATTTGTACGCTGGTGTCTGCATGGTACCAAAAGATTCTGTAATCAATGTACTATTAAAATGTATAATCGATGAATTTTTGGCTCGTCTTTAAATATTAGAAATCGATACTTTTTTACCGCTGACCCTATGCGACGCAACCTTATTTTATGTATATCAAGTTAAAAAATTTGTACGCTGGTGTCTGCTTGGTACCAAAAGATTCTATAATCAATGTATTATTAAAATGTATAATCGATGAATTTTTGGCTCGTCTTAAAATATTAGAAATTGATACATTTATGCCGCTGATCCTATGCGACGCATCCTTAATTTATGTATAGCAAATGAAAAAGTTTGTACGCTGTTGTCTGCTTGGTATCAAAAGATTCTATAATCAATGTATTATTAAAATGTATAATCGATGAATTTTTGGCTCGTCTTAAAATATTAGAAATCGATACTTTTTTACCGCTGACCCTATGCGACGCAACCTTATTTTATGTATATCAAGTTAAAAAATTTGTACGCTGGTGTCTGTTTGGTACCAAATGATTGTGTAATCAATGTACTATTAAAATGTATAATCGATGAATTTTTGGCTCGTCTTTAAATATTTGAAATCGATACTTTTTTACCGCTGACCCCATTCGACGCATCCTTAATTTATGTATAGCAAATGAAAAAGTTTGTACGCTGTTGTCTGCTTGGTACCAAAAGATTCTGTAATCAATGTACTATTAAAATGTATAATGGATGAATTTTTGGCTCGTCTTTAAATATTAGAAATCGATACTTTTTTACCGCTGACCCCATGCGACGCAACCTTATTTTATGTATATCAAGTTAAAAAATTTGTACGCTGGTGTCTGTTTGGTACCAAATGATTCTGTAATCAATGTACTATTAAAATGTATAATCGATGAATTTTTGGCTCGTTTAAATATTTGAAATCGATACTTTTTTACCGCTGACCCCATTCGACGCAACTTTATTTTATGTATATCAAGTTAAAAAATTTGTACGCTGGTGTCTTCATGGTACCAAATGATTGTGTAATCAATGTACTATTAAAATGTATAATCGATGAATTTTTGGCTCGTCTTTAAATATTTGAAATCGATACTTTTTTACCGCTGACCCCATTCGACGCAACTTTATTTTATGTATATCAAGTTAAAAAATTTGTACGCTGGTGTCTGCATGGTATCAAAAGATTCTGTAATCAATGTATTATTAAAATGTATAATGGATGAATTTTTGGCTCGTCTTTAAATATTAGAAATCCATACTTTTTTACCGCTGATTCTATGCGACGCAACCTTATTTTATGTATATCAAGTTAAAAAATTTGTACGCTGGTGTCTGTTTGGTACCAAATGATTCTGTAATCAATGTACTATTAAAATGTATAATCGATGAATTTTTGGCTCGTCTTAAAATATTAGAAATCCATACTTTTTTACCGCTGACCCTATGCGACGCAACCTTATTTTATGTATATCAAGTTAAAAAATTTGTACGCTGGTGTCTGCATGGTATCAAAAGATTCTGTAATCAATGTATTATTAAAATGTATAATCGATGAATTTTTGGCTCGTCTTTAAATATTTGAAATCGATACTTTTTTCCGCTGACCCCATTCGACGCAACTTTATTTTATGTATATCAAGTTAAAAAATTTGTACGCTGGTGTCTGCATGGTACCAAATGATTGTGTAATTAATGTATTATTAAAATATATAATGGATGAATTTTTGGCTCGTCTTTAAATATTAGAAATCCATACTTTTTTACCGCTGACCCTATGCGACGCAACCTTATTTTATGTATATCAAGTTAAAAAATTTGTACGCTGGTGTCTGCATGGTACCAAAAGATTCTGTAATCAATGTACTATTAAAATGTATAATCGATGAATTTTTGGCTCGTCTTTAAATATTAGAAATCGATACTTTTTTACCGCTGACCCTATGCGACGCAACCTTATTTTATGTATATCAAGTTAAAAAATTTGTACGCTGGTGTCTGCTTGGTACCAAAAGATTCTATAATCAATGTATTATTAAAATGTATAATCGATGAATTTTTGGCTCGTCTTAAAATATTAGAAATTGATACATTTATGCCGCTGATCCTATGCGACGCATCCTTAATTTATGTATAGCAAATGAAAAAGTTTGTACGCTGTTGTCTGCTTGGTATCAAAAGATTCTATAATCAATGTATTATTAAAATGTATAATCGATGAATTTTTGGCTCGTCTTAAAATATTAGAAATCGATACTTTTTTACCGCTGACCCTATGCGACGCAACCTTATTTTATGTATATCAAGTTAAAAAATTTGTACGCTGGTGTCTGTTTGGTACCAAATGATTGTGTAATCAATGTACTATTAAAATGTATAATCGATGAATTTTTGGCTCGTCTTTAAATATTTGAAATCGATACTTTTTTACCGCTGACCCCATTCGACGCATCCTTAATTTATGTATAGCAAATGAAAAAGTTTGTACGCTGTTGTCTGCTTGGTACCAAAAGATTCTGTAATCAATGTACTATTAAAATGTATAATGGATGAATTTTTGGCTCGTCTTTAAATATTAGAAATCGATACTTTTTTACCGCTGACCCCATGCGACGCAACCTTATTTTATGTATATCAAGTTAAAAAATTTGTACGCTGGTGTCTGTTTGGTACCAAATGATTCTGTAATCAATGTACTATTAAAATGTATAATCGATGAATTTTTGGCTCGTTTAAATATTTGAAATCGATACTTTTTTACCGCTGACCCCATTCGACGCAACTTTATTTTATGTATATCAAGTTAAAAAATTTGTACGCTGGTGTCTTCATGGTACCAAATGATTGTGTAATCAATGTACTATTAAAATGTATAATCGATGAATTTTTGGCTCGTCTTTAAATATTTGAAATCGATACTTTTTTACCGCTGACCCCATTCGACGCAACTTTATTTTATGTATATCAAGTTAAAAAATTTGTACGCTGGTGTCTGCATGGTATCAAAAGATTCTGTAATCAATGTATTATTAAAATGTATAATGGATGAATTTTTGGCTCGTCTTTAAATATTAGAAATCCATACTTTTTTACCGCTGATTCTATGCGACGCAACCTTATTTTATGTATATCAAGTTAAAAAATTTGTACGCTGGTGTCTGTTTGGTACCAAATGGTTCTGTGATCAATGTACTATTAAAATGTATAATCGATGAATTTTTGGCTCGTCTTAAAATATTAGAAATCGATACTTTTTTTACCGCTGACCCTATGCGACGCATCCTTATTTTATGTTTATCGTATTAAAAAATTTGTACGCTGGTGTCTGCATGGTACCAAAAGATTCTGTAATCAATGTACTATTAAAATGTATAATCGATGAATTTTTGGCTCGTCTTTAAATATTAGAAATCGATACTTTTTTACCGCTGACCCTATGCGACGCAACCTTATTTTATGTATATCAAGTTAAAAAATTTGTACGCTGGTGTCTGCTTGGTACCAAAAGATTCTATAATCAATGTATTATTAAAATGTATAATCGATGAATTTTTGGCTCGTCTTAAAATATTAGAAATTGATACATTTATGCCGCTGACCCTATGCGACGCATCCTTAATTTATGTATAGCAAATGAAAAAGTTTGTACGCTGTTGTCTGCTTGGTATCAAAAGATTCTATAATCAATGTATTATTAAAATGTATAATCGATGAATTTTTGGCTCGTCTTAAAATATTAGAAATCGATACTTTTTTACCGCTGACCCTATGCGACGCAACCTTATTTTATGTATATCAAGTTAAAAAATTTGTACGCTGGTGCCTGTTTGGTACCAAATGATTCTGTAATCAATGTACTATTAAAATGTATAATCGATGAATTTTTGGCTCGTCTTAAAATATTAGAAATCGATACTTTTTTACCGCTGACTCTATGCGACGCAACCTTATTTTATGTATATCAAGTTAAATAATTTGTACGCTGGTGTCTGTTTGGTACCAAATGATTGTGTAATCAATGTACTATTAAAATGTATAATCGATGAATTTTTGGCTCGTCTTTAAATATTTGAAATCGATACTTTTTTACCGCTGACCCCATTCGACGCATCCTTAATTTATGTATAGCAAATGAAAAAGTTTGTACGCTGTTGTCTGCTTGGTACCAAATGATTCTGTAATCAATGTACTATTAAAATGTATAATCGATGAATTTTTGGCTCGTCTTAAAATATTAGAAATCGATACTTTTTTACCGCTGACCCCATTCGACGCAACTTTATTTTATGTATATCAAGTTAAAAAATTTGTACGCTGGTGTCTGCATGGTACCAAATGGTTCTGTAATCAATGTACTATTAAAATGTATAATCGATGAATTTTTGGCTCGTCTTAAAATATTAGAAATCTATACTTTTTTACCGCTGACCCCATTCGACGCAACTTTATTTTATGTATATCAAGTTAAAAAATTTGTACGCTGGTGTCTGTTTGGTACCAAATGGTTCTGTAATCAATGTACTATTAAAATGTATAATCGATGAATTTTTGGCTCGTCTTAAAATATTAGAAATCGATACTTTTTTACCGCTGACCCTATGCGACGCATCCTTAATTTATGTATAGCAAATGAAAAAGTTTGTATGCTGTTGTCTGCTTGGTACCAAAAGATTCTGTAATCAATGTACTATTAAAATGTATAATGGATGAATTTTTGGCTCGTCTTTAAATATTAGAAATCGATACTTTTTTACCGCTGACCTCATGCGACGCAACCTTATTTTATGTATATCAAGTTAAAAAATTTGTACGCAGGTGTCTGTTTGGTACCAAATGGTTCTGTAATCAATGTACTATTAAAATGTTTAATCGATGAATTTTTGGCTCGTCTTAAAATATTAGAAATCGATACTTTTTTACCGCTGACCCCATTCGACGCAACTTTATTTTATGTATATCAAGTTAAAAAATTTGTACGCTGGTGTCTGCATGGTATCAAAAGATTCTGTAATCAATGTACTATTAAAATGTATAATCGATGAATTTTTGGCTCGTCTTAAAATATTAGAAATCGATACTTTTTTACCGCTGACCCTATGCGACGCAACCTTATTTTATGTATATCAAGTTAAAAAATTTGTACGCTGGTGTCTGCATGGTATCAAAAGATTCTGTAATCAATGTACTATTAAAATGTATAATCGATGAATTTTTGGCTCGTCTTTAAATATTTGAAATCGATACTTTTTTACCGCTGACCCCATTCGACGCAACTTTATTTTATGTATATCAAGTTAAAAAATTTGTACGCTGGTGTCTGCATGGTACCAAATGATTGTGTAATTAATGTACTATTAAAATGTATAATCGATGAATTTTTGGCTCGTCTTTAAATATTTGAAATCGATACTTTTTTACCGCTGACCCCATTCGACGCAACTTTATTTTATGTATATCAAGTTAAAAAATTTGTACGCTGGTGTCTGTTTGGTACCAAATGGTTCTGTAATCAATGTACTATTAAAATGTATAATCGATGAATTTTTGGCTCGTCTTAAAATATTAGAAATCGATACTTTTTTACCGCTGACCCTATGCGACGCATCCTTAATTTATGTATAGCAAATGAAGAAGTTTGTACGCTGTTGTCTGCTTGGTATCAAAAGATTCAAAGGAAAACTCACAAAAGCGATAATTTAATTTGAAAGATTCGTTTCGCACATAGATCAAGTCCGTCGCAGTGATGCAAGATTTCACGCGCGACAACCACTTCGCGACAGCCATCTTGCAGTGGAGGGGGTAGGTCGGCAGCGCAGAGCGCACCGAAAAGATGAGAATCCTTGTCCTTCGAACATATGTAGAAGAGGACAGGTATATCTTTTGCCCTTTATTTTCTTTTGATAGAATAGAGCGAATTCGGAATACTGGCGATAGCGAGTAGGCGATGCGACCCAATATGCAAAAGGAAAATATAAAATATAAAAAATATATTTAATATTATAAAATAATATTAATAAAATTAATATATGTAGAATCGGAGGATCTATATTTTAAGACCTTTTTTTGACTTTTATTATTTCCAGATTTGTCGTTGTAGCTACATTTTGTTCTATTGTCTTTTAACATATGAACTCGTCAAAAAAAAAAAAGAAAAGAGAGAACGCCAACTACTAAGGGAAATTTACGACGTCCGCGTTTTTCATGCCTGGCCGTCATACAGAGGACTGACCGTCATATGGAGAACGCGAAGGGTTCGGTCTAGCCTGCGTAGACAATGCATATAATTGTATACGTATATATTTATTTATATATATATATTTATTATATATTTATATACACAATTTTCTTACATGCTTATAAGCATGACGTCTTTTAAATAAAATGTATTATTAATAAGACGAGGGACCAGGTATGTCGGCAACATCAGCGTCTGCAGCATGTAGCTTTAAAATATTTTTTTATTTTTTTTACAGTAGTAGCATATAATTTGTCCGCCGACATAAGAAACAAATGTTTTTCATTAACTTGCATGTTTATAGCTGTTTCTCCCCTCGTCTTTAATGCAGATTTAAATACACAAATAGCATTAACAGAAGCCGACGAAAATTTATTACGTTTTTTTGTTTTTACATTATTTAAAAGAGAAAACATTCTCTCCGGATCGGCATTAGAATTTGGAAGCGATCTAATAGTATTTATAACATTTTTTAAATTAGGATATTTAGCATTATTATTGGTGTCTCGACGTTGTAAAATTTCTTTCCAAGCATTATCAAAATTTAATTTAGTGAGGCTTTGTTTTTCTTCCATTGTAAAATCTAATGGTAATGCAATCCATTCTTTTTTTAAAGCATCTTCATCAAAACCGCTAATAGTTTTAATGACGAAAGAAACGTTATTGAATGATGTTTCTCTATTATAAAATAAGCTTACAAATGGTTGAAAAACTATTAATTGTGATAAAAATGTGTCATTTATTGATAATCTTTTACGAATTTCTTCTGCAGCAGTCACATAAAATGTTAAACAATTTTCTCGAATAATTTTAACAATGTCTACGTGACCTTCCAGTAGTAATTCGTTAAGATATTCCTCACATTCTGAACCCAAAGTAACTTCATTAAGATCTTTTTGATTCTCCTTTAGAGAGAATGCAATATTTTCAGAAAATGGTTGTAAATGCTCTTCTTTTAAAAAATTTTTGCAGATTTGGAAAAAAAATTTTTTGGATTTTGGTTGTAATAAATGAATTCTGGTTTCTAATGCTTGAAAAAATGCATTAAATGCATTAAAGAAATTTAAAGTATATTTTAAAAAAAGAAAATAACCTTTTTTTCTACGTTGTTCATCATAGACAGTAGATATTCTCCAGAATTTTTTTTTTCCCTTACAACCATTTCGGTAAGAAAATATTTAATTGTATCCCAAGATTCAAGAAGTCGTTCGACACATAAATAATGAGACAGCCAGCGTGTATCACATAATTTTAATATTTTGCGATTTGTTTTTTGGAAACATTCACAAAATTCTCTGAAAATTGCTGTACGTTTTGGGCTGCTGTTCAAATAATTAGAAATTTTTTTTATAAATTCATTGCAATACGCAGGTATTTTATTACATGCAGTATGCGCTGCTAATGCAGCGGAGTGGCAAGAGCATGTTAAAGTTAGTAAACGTGGACATAGTTCTTCCAACTTTTTTTTGAACAATAAATATTTCCCTATCATAACAGATGCGTTATCGCTCGATAAGGCAACAATATTTGGAAATGGTATCTGCAGTTTCCACATTTCACATTTAAATGGCTGAAACAACTTTTCTGCGCTTGAATCTTTGGCATCAATATCGATTAATTTGACTAATTGCGAGCGAACATCTAATGTCTCCGAATCAACGTATCGGACAAAAAAGTCATCCATTTATTATTAGATATGTCTGATGTTTCGTCAATAAAAACTGATAACTTTGTATTTTGAATTTTATTGACGACACGATCCGTCTCAATCGGACACAAAACGTTTGTAATAATGCTTTTACATTTCGTTCGACTCATGCTCATGCTTTTCAATACGTCAGGATCTTCTCCTATTTGTTGAAAAAATGTAAGAATCTCTGTTGCATTTTGACGAGAAATGTTTTTATCAGCAATTAATGCTGCATATCTGATTTCCGCGGATTTTTTCGCTCATTAAATGGCAAAAGAGATTTATTTTGCATATTTAAATCTTCTAAATTTGATTGATTTTTTTCTAGATATTTTTTATATATATTTATATGTGTTTTGGATTCTGCATGACGATGGATTTGCGATAAACTACTAGCGATAGATTTATCGCAAATCAAACAAAAAAATAAACTTTCGTCATGTGGCACTTCACGCAACCAAAGTTTAAATTCTTCAATATCTAACCATTCTTTTTTAAATATTGATTTACGCGATTTTTTTATTGGTATCTCAACATTATCTTTACTATTATTATCAGATGATAATGTATTCTTTTTAATATTATTTTGATGATACGCAGAGTCAGCATGTCTTAATATGTATGTTGAATTGCACGAAAAAGTTTTACATATTGCATATACTGCTGTTACGTCCTGGCCTGCACGAAGGAAAGGCCGCTCGAAGGTCGTAACAGCGTTTTCCCGAAATCGGAGTGATTTCGGGTCGAACGGACTGTCTGGCCCTTTTGCAGATCAACGACTGGATAGTCGCTTTTACCTGGCTTATTTCATTGGTCCGTTCGTCGGTCCTTTTCGATAAGGGAATTAAATCCCTTTTACGCGGGATAGGACCTTGTGCGATCTCGGGGGATATATGAAGGAACGCAGGGGTTTAAATAAGACTTTAAATTCGCGTAATGTAAATAATTATCATTTATTCAAAACAAATAAAATCTTAATAATATTCGGAGAATTAGACATTTGAATTTGTGGACATGTATAAACAATTATATATGAGTGTGTGTGTAACGTTGATGTGCTATGAGGCGGTTGAGGATTCGCGTTGGCTTTTGATCGTCCCGTTTCAATCGGAGAACGCGTTTCAATGCTCGACGGGCAGCGATTTCCACTACTTATTAAGTTTAGTCGCGATTCCGGGGATTTATTCACTTCCGTGATCGTAGAAGAATGAAAGTACGCACTGTTGGCTGTATATTATTTGGTGAGCGGGTTGGCAGCTATAGGTTGATCCTCAGGATCGATGGTTCCTTCGAGTGGTGTGGGCGAAGGTGTAGGTTGACTGGTAGCTGGTTGTTGAGCCCCAATGGTCACAATGTATGTTTAATGCGAGGATCCAGAAGTGTGTAACTGCCACGACGTAGGCGGAATTAATAGAGAGCGTTCTTGGAAGATTCGCTGCTTTTATACTATTCGTCTGCCCTTCCTATAGGGCAAAGGGCGTCTTCTTTTCTTGTGACTCATAGTCATACGTTCGGTGTTTAATCCCCTTTGCGCAACGTATTGCTTCCTTGTATGAAGAGTTCTTTCCTAATTCCGATCTTTGGTCTACTGATAGCGTGTGTCGATCGTGATATTTCAACATTACCTATGACTTATTGATCAAAGTGTAGGTTTCGTAATCTCACCGATCGAGTTGTTTCACAATCACTGTCTTTCTCCGTTTAATTCTTATAACTAATTTCGGTCTTATAATTAATATGTTCGCGGAACGCGAATCTGCGTAAATCGGGGAGGAGAAAAGAATCGTGCAGTCCACAGGACGTAACACCCCCCCATCTTAGACAAATGTTGGGGGTGTAACACAACATTTGCAAAAAAGAAATGAAAAATTTTCGATTATTTTCTTGCCGCGATTTACGAATATCGGTAGAAAGAACCACATTTAACCCGTTGGTTAATTGTGCTTCCTTTAGTTAACATGTATCTCTTTTTTTTAAAAGGAGGAAAGAAAGAGGCGACCACCAAAACCCCTTCCTTATTCTTTCGTTCTTTTCTTACATTTTTTTTATTTTATTTTATTACTGGTAAGGACGCGTTTCGTGCGCGTGGAATCTTTTTCCCTTTATTTGTCCATATCGATAAATAGGAGGTGTGAAATATTTTTGAAATAACACGCGGTTTACTGATCGTTGTCAGTGATTTATGGTTGTTTCCTTTTACCGTTCTTCTTTCCTTCTGGGAAACACAGCTTGGCCCCATCCGTCTACCAGGTGTTCGTAGTTAACGTATAGAAATTCTTCTATACATTCGATACATTCTTCTGCAGGTTTTATTAGTACGATTATTATTTCGCACTTAGTGCAGTTTGTTTGGTTGTCTGCTGAGTCCTTATGGACTAGATTGTGGGGTGGTAGTGTCATATACTCCTCCTTGGTTGATATTTTATTATAACATTCTTGGCAGATTTTAGAGTAGTCTTCAGTATTTTGATAGATGTTCCCCCGTGCTTGTATGACACATCGGATTTCCATCAATTTTAAATAAGTTTCAGGGTGATCTTGTGGTCTCACGCCGTCGATGGGTCTTTGCCGTATTTCTTCTGTTATTTCAGGAGTCCATTGGAGTTGATGATATATTGGCATTGTTATACTGGAACTGACGATCAGGTAGTTTTTCTATAGAATGGAAAATGATTCCACGTTCACGATTACGAAGAATATTAAACTAAAATATTGGTGTATACGTGTTGGTTATATATATATATATATATATATATATATATATATATATATGTTTTCATTTATAAGGCGGGTTCAACGTCGGCTGTGATTTTTGTGTGCAGCTCTGCATGTCCTAGTTTGACAAGTACTCTAACGTTGTATGCTCTGTTGAATTCGCTGTCGGTTTTCATATGTAGTTTTACGAGTGCCGCTCCTTGTCTCAAGGGATGTATGATGTTAATCCATCCTTGTTATTTTTCTAGAAGGAGTTGACATAAGGCGTGTCCTCCTGGGCCAAGTGGTTTTGTTGGTGGGGGCCTTGGTATAGGCTAACCCGCAGATAATGGCCTGCCATGGCAATTCTTTGAATCTATCTTCTAGGATGTAAACATCATTCGCGTGGTACCAGGTTGTCCTGCTCCAGTCGCCTAGTACTACTTGGACCATCCAGATAGGCTTGTCGATGCTTCTGATGAAGCCGCGTTTCCACGTTTATTATTAGATATTGGTTTGATGTGCGATATTCGTAAACGATTAGGATGTACTATGCGGCTGTTTTTCTTTATTTTGATCTTTACATTATTTTTATTTAATATCTCTAAAATTTCATGAGGTCCGGTATACTGGTCTCCGAATTTACCTGGTTTCGGTCCTTTTAACAAGAATACCTGATCTCCGGGTTTAAAGGTCTGAGGGTTTAATTTTTTGTCGTAATATTTTTTTGATTTGACTTTTGCTGTTACTACGTTTTCGCGCGCATTACGTTGAATCGTGTGAAGTTGTGTGACAAGATTTATTAAATAGTCTTCATAATTTGCTAATTTATCTTCAGGTGGAAGAAGTTCATTTGACGGAACTCGTGCTATTTTTCCGAAAACTAGTTCGTACGGAGTGTGTTTTGTGGCTTCGTGTATGTACGCTAGTATTATAATTGAACATAGCTAATCCGATCCATCTGTCCCATTGTTTTTGCTCGTTTGCGTATTGTTTTAAGTATTCGCTGAGTGCGTAATGTGATCTCTCCAATGATCCGTTTGATTGAGGATGAAAAGCTGTTATGCGAAATTTTCGTATTTTGAATAATTTGGCAATTTTCTTCATTAAATCGCTAATAAAATTTCTTCCTTGATCTGTAAGTATAGCTTTCGGCGCTCCGAGCACGCAAATAAAACGGTCTACAAAGGCTTCCGCAATGGTTTCTGAGGTTTGGTCAGGTAGCGGTATCCCCATACAATATTTTGTTAGCTGATCTTGTAATGTTAATATATTCGTTGCCTCTTTCGGTCTTAGGTAGTGGGCCTACGATATCCATAGCTACTTTATCAAGCGAAGTGCCAGGCGTGTCTGTGATTATCATTGGTTGTTTTGTTTTAACTCGAACGAGTTTTTTCAGTTGACATTGTAAACATTGTTGTATGTGTTTTTGAACGTCTGATTTCAAATTTTCCCAATAATAATTGTGTTTAATTCTATTATATGTTTTGGTTACTCCGCGGTGTCCTCCTGTTGGTGAGCAATGCATTTCGTCGATTATGACAGAACGCAAATCCTTCGGTAGATATTTAATTTGTCCATTGCAAATAATTATTTTCGTAGTTGAGTTAATAAATATCAATTGTAGTTGTACCTTGATATTGTTCCAGGGAACGTTATTAATGAAATCGGTTTTTGCAATGCTAATTGTTTCTAATTTTAAATTTTTGATAACGTTATTTAAATCTTTCAAGGTTTTTAAGATGTGATCTAGAGTTGCCGTAGGGCCTACTCGTTGTTCGTCGTTAACAGGTAGCGCGATATGATAGTAGTGTTTGTATTTTATGGCCTTGGCTTTGCCCAAGGTAAGAGATCCTAAATTTGATAGTTCGTTTCGCTCGGAAAGTTTCTGAGATCCTGAGTCTAAAGGATTTCCTTGGGTGTCGACAAAATATGCTACGTTATCTTTTCGTAGGAATAATAATTCGCGAGAATCTATGATGTTGCTTTTAATTATTTTATTTTCGATAATTCTGGGTTTCGCTTTCCTTGCCTTTAGATTTTGATTTATAATGTCTTCTTCGTCTTCTTCTTCCTCTTCGGTGTCGAGGTCCTTGTCTGATGTGTCGTTTTTTTCTTTGTTTTGTTCAATATTATCTTCTTCCTTAGTGGTTTTTTGTTTATTACCTTGTCCTGCAGTTTGGCTTCTTGTCTGTATCTTGTCTATTCTGTCTTGTTTAGGTGGATCGTGTATTAATACTTTTTCTGTAGTTTGTATTATGGTCGGTTCATTTATTTCTTCGAGTGTAAAAGGTATAGAATCGTTATTGTTTTTGACAAAATTAGCTTCAGGTATGGGTTCTTCGTTATCTGAGAGATATAAATGAAAATCGTCTTCCTCTTCTTCTTCTTCGCTATCTGATTCTTCTAACATTTTTGAAATTATTTCTGCATCTGCGGGGTTGTTTGGATTTAAGGTTTTTCTTTCTTTTATTAGTTTACAATCGATTTCTTCTAGATTTATTGGATTTCTTGATAATGCGTCTGCATTTACGTTAGTTATTCCTGCCTTATATACGACATCGTAATCGTATTCGGCTAATTTTAGTCTCCAGCGTAATATTCGCATGTTTGCGTCTTGAGCATTTTTAAACCATAATAATGGTTTATGATCGGTGACTAATGTAAATTTTCTCCCATATAAATACGGTCGAAAATGTTTGACGCAATATACTATAGCTAAAGCTTCCTTTTCGTATGTGTCATATTTTATTTCGTTATCGGTGAGGGTTCTAGAAGCGTACGCGATCGGTCGGTCTTTATTTATTTCTCCCTGTGATAATATTCCTCCTATTGCTATTCCTGATGCGTCTGTGGTTAAGATAAATGGTTTCGAAAAGTTAGGATATTGCAATACAGGTTCTTCACATAATTTTTGTTTTAAAATTTCGAATGATTCTTCTTGTACGGCTGTTCATTCAAAGCGGGTGTCGTTTTTCAGTAAAGAAGTAAGTGGTTTTGCAAATTTAGAAAAGTTCGGTATGAATCGTCTATAATAACCTGCAAGTCCCAAAAATTGTTTAATATTCTTCGGTGTTTTGGGTCTCGGAAATTGTTGTACTGCTTCTAATTTTTTTTTGTTCAGGTTTTACTCCATCTTTGCTAATTACGTGTCCTAAATATGTTACTTCATTTTTTAGAAATTCACATTTGCCTGGTTGTAATTTTAAGTTGGCTTTACGAAGTCGCTCTATTAATGCGTTATATTTTCGTTCATGTTCTTCTACAGAGGTAGCATAAATAACAATGTCGTCCATATAGACAAATAATTCCTCGCCTTGTAATCCAGTCAATACTAGGTCCATTAATCGTTGAAAGGTAGCAGGTGCATTTTTTAATCCGAAAGGCATTCGGTCGAATTCATAATGACCGAAAGGAGTGGTAAATGCTGTTTTATGACTGTACTCGGCCGGATCCATTTTTGATCCATTTATGACCTGACTCGGCAGGATCCATTTTTATTTGATGGAATCCGGAAGCTAGATCGCATACTGAGAAGTACTGTGCTCCTCCTAATTGATCCAATATATCTACGATGTTGGGTAATGGATAAGCGTCACCGATAGTTTTGTCGTTTAACGCTCGAAAATCGAGAACCATTCTCCAGCGTTTGTTTCCCTTCGAGTCTCCTTTCTTTGGCACGATCCATATGGGCGTATTATAAGGTGATTGAGACGGTTTTACGATGCTTCCTTCTAACAGTTCTTCTACCTGCTTCTTTATTTCTTCTTTGTGTAATGGCGGGAATCTATACTGACGAGTGTTAATCGGTCGATCATCTATAGTGGTTATTTGATGTTGTAAAACATGAGTAGCGGTCAGTTTTTCTCCAGGAATATGAAATCGATCTTGACTGTTTGTTATTAATTTTAATACGTTCTCTTGTTCTTCTTTATTTAGATGTTCTAACCGCAGTAATTCCATAATTTGAGTAAATCGAGTTTCCTTTGGTTGTTCGGAAACTACTAGGCAGTTATGTAGATCGATATTTTCTACATTAATTTGGTGTTTTTCTTTATGATTTAATTTTCGTTTTCGTGGGAAATTTTTTATAATTTCTTGAGATTTGTCAAATAAGGATGCTGAGATTTTTGGAGACGGTCCTTTTTTATTCTTGACTGTTTTATTATTTATTTTTTCAATATCTTTATTATATTCTTGAGCTTCTTTTAGAAGATTTTCCATTGTAACTTGAGAGGTTTCTAATTCATTTTCATTATTTATAACAGATAATCCAGTTTTTGGAAATGTAAGTTTTGGAAGGGATAAACGATCCTTTGAATTTTTGGAAAAAGGTTGTGTCGAATTATGAAATGAGGTTTGGTAACTTCCCTCTTCGGAATCGACGGAGCTAGAATTTTCTGACAAGGTTTGACATTTTTCCTTCGAAATTCTAGGAATTTTTTCTTTTGGGAGATTTTTATAACTTTCTTCTCCAATAATTTTTGGATTATCAAAATTTTGAGAAGAGGTTTGGTAACTTCCCTCTTCAAGGATTTCTGGATCATTATAATTTTCAGGAGAGGTTTGGTAACTTCCCTCTCCAAGGATTTTTGATTTATCATGATTTTCAGGAGAGGTTTGGTAACTTCCCTCTCCAAGGATTTTTGGATTATTATAATTTTCGTTTAAATAATTTTTATTCCCTCTCTTACTTTTAATTTTATTCTTTCCTTGAATCATTATTGAAAATTCATCCTCATTGTCTCTAAATATCATCGTATCTTTATCTTCATGGTCTGTGTTAACGTTAGTCTGGTCGTTATCTGACCCTTCTTTCTTGTTATCAATAATTTCGATATCGTCGTTAAATAGTTCGTTCAGTGGTTTTAAACGAAGTGTCGGTACGCGAACTTCTATTTCTTCATCTAGAGTGCTTATGACATTTAGATATGCTTTTCCAGAAATAGTTTCTACGATAGTATCTCCTAGGAAAATTCCATGTTCTATTTTTAATTTCGGTATATATCCTATTTTAATCTCAGGGTTCTCTATCCTCACAAAAAATAGCGATTCTGATCTTGGAGATACTATTATGGTTTCCGGGGAGAAAAAGGGCACATTAATTCCGGAAATATCTAAATGTCCTTGAGCGTAATCTATTTTTGAAAAAGTTTGTTTGAAGAAATCGTTTCCTAATATTCCGGATTGTGGAATCGGAAAATCGTTGGCAACGATGTGAAATAATACCGGTAATTCAAAAAGTGTTAGTGTAATTTCTCCTAGGGTATAGACAGGATAATTGTTTATGCCATTTAATTTTAAAATATTCGAATAATTAATACTTGTATTTTTGGGCACAAAATTTTCTTTAATTATATTCGGTCCGGATCCCGTGTCTAACATAAAGGTTATTTGAGTGGTAATTTTATCGATTTCAATCTGTACCGTAGGCACGCGACTATGTTTGTCGAGGCTTACAGTTACAGGCCTGATTTCGGGTTCGTAGTTATTTACTTGGCTTGCCGCTGCACGGATGGGTGTGATGTTCGCTCGGCCCCCGATTTTACATCCGATGTCGAGGGTCCGTTGTAGTTTCCTTGCTCTTTTTCTTTGCGGCGATTGTTACTCGTAATTCGTAATTGACATGTATCGAGAAGATGGCCCTGTTCTTTGCAATATCGGCAGAATAAATTGTCTTTATGTGTTGGTATTGGATTGATTTTAGAGCGGCAATTTCTAGAGATATGGCCATAATTGTTACAAGTTTGACACACGATATTAGTATTGCGTTCATTTTGTTTCTTCCAACAATTATTAGCCGAGTGACCGGATTTATCGCACCATTGGCAAATTACTAAAGATTTATTTGTTTGTTGATTAAAGTTATTCTGTCGACATGATTTTGCATTATGACCAATCTTAGAGCATAATTGACAAGTAATGACCTTTTCCTGAATTACGTTAATTGATTGTCGAGATCGTGGGTCGCGTAACCGACATTTATCTGCGCTATGCCCGCGTTTTTTACAAATTTGACAGATTAAAATATCCGTTCCTGTGTTTCCGAAAGGATTTTGATTTTGTGGTGAAAGTTGAGTGAGCTTTCGACAACTACTTGCTGCATGTCCTTCTTTATAACAGATTTGGCAGACTTCTCGAGATAGATTAACAGGTAGCGGTGAATGTTGACTTGATTTAGCGCCTTGTCGTAAATCTGTCATTTGTTGAAGCTCTCTTTCTATTTTTAACGCGTCGGCCACGGTTTCCTGTACGTTTAAGTCTCGTGCTATTCTTTGTTCTATTTCGGGTTTTAGTCCTCTAATAAAGCATTTACACATATCTGTTTCTATAGTTGCTTTTATATCCTGTTCAGGCATGGCGTTCCCTGAGCTTCGATATGCCTCTAGTATTTGTTTTCCGAGAAGTTTAACCCGATTCGCGTAAGTGACGACATCTTCATTATTTTTCTGATAAACGCAACCTAATTCTCCTTGTAATTGATAGACATTTTTGGAGGGACCGTAAATTTTCTTCAAATACGTTGTTAATGCAGCTACGGTATTAAAATCTTGATCTTGTATAGTACGACGCGCTTCCCCCACTATTCGCGTTCTTATAATTTTAGCGAATTGACACTCTGCCTCTTTAGGGAGCATAGATTTTGCTTCCTCGCATCCCTCAATAAAATAATTTAGTGGGGTGTTACTACCGTCAAAAAAGGGAACGGCTTCGACCGCGTATTTTAAAGTGGCGAAAGGATTAGCGTTAGCCATGTTTATTGGTGGACCTCCGGATTCGCCGTTAGAATTATCGATATTAATTTTGAAAATCTGATTTTTTGAGTCAATAAATTCGACTTGGTCGGATTCGTCGGGTAATTCACTTATTTCGGTTAAATTAGAATCTCCTAAAAAATGTACGTGTCGAGGCGTAGATGCTGTGAATTTTGATTTAGATTCACGTGTGTTCTGTGTGGTGTTTCTAACGCGGTCTTGTAAAGTTCATCTATTTCGTCTTTGTCCGTTGTGCTTCTAGTCCCTTTACTCATTCCTATTCCCAAAGATCGCACATTTCAATCCCGGACGAGCCCCCAATTAAACGTATGTTACGTCCTGGCCTGCACGAAGGAAAGGCCGCTCGAAGGTCGTAACAGCGTTTTCCCGAAATCGGAGTGATTTCGGGTCGAACGGACTGTCTGGCCCTTTTGCAGGTCAACGACTGGATAGTCGCTTTTACCTGGCTTATTTCAGGGGTCCGTTCGTCGGTCCTTTTCGGTAAGGGAATTAAATCCCTTTTACGCGGGATAGGACCTTGTGCGATCTCGGGGGATATATGAAGGAACGCAGGGGTTTAAATAAGACTTTAAATTCGCGTAATGTAAATAATTATCATTTATTCAAAAAAAATAAAATCTTAATAATATTCGGAGAATTAGACATTTGAATTTGTGGACATGTATAAACAATTATATATGAGTGTGTGTGTAACGTTGATGTGCTATGAGGCGGTTGAGGATTCGCGTTGGCTTTTGATCGTCTCGTTTCAATCGGAGAGCGCGTTTCAATGCTCGACGAGGCAGCGATTTCCACTACTTATTAAGTTTAGTCGCGATTCCGGGGATTTATTCACTTCCGTGATCGTAGAAGAATGAAAGTACTCACTGTATATTATTTGGTGAGCGGGTTGGCAGCTATAGGTTGATCTTCAGGATCGATGGTTCCTTCGAGTGGTGTGGGCGAAGGTGTAGGTTGACTGGTAGCTGGTTGTTGAGCCCCGACGGTCACAAAATATATGTTTAATGCGAGGATCCAGAAGTGTGTAACTGCCACGACGTAGGCGGAATTAATAGAGAGCATTCTTGGAAGATTCGCTGCTTTTATACTATTCGTCTGCCCTTCCTATAGGGCAAAGGGCGTCTTCTTTTCTTGTGACTCATAGTCATACGTTCGGTGTTTAATCCCCTTTGCGCAACGTATTGCTTCCTTGTATGAAGAGTTCTTTCCTAATTCCGATCTTTGGTCTACTGATAGCGTGTGTCGATCGTGATATTTCAACATTACCTATGACTTATTGATCAAAGTGTAGGTTTCGTAATCTCACCGATCGAGTTGTTTCACAATCACTGTCTTTCTCCGTTTAATTCTTATAACTAATTTCGGTCTTATAATTAATATGTTCGCGGAACGCGAATCTGCGTAAATCGGGGAGGAGAAAAGAATCGTGCAGTCCACAGGACGTAACACTGCAATAAAATAAAGACTACTATCAGATGATACTTTACATACCCAAGATTTGTATCGGTCGTCTGTAAGCCAAGCTTCTGCAAAACTTCGCTTACGAGCTTTTCGGGGCTTCGTTAATTCAACACATATTTTTCGTTACTTTATACTATTTGTTAAAGCGAAATATATATACTGATCAAGAGCTAATTGCTCGAAAATGAGAGATGTTTATAGTAAAACGGTCTACAGCTGACTCGACGAATTTCGAAGACATAAATGTCAAAAACCTGTCGCTAGATTTTATTGTGTCAAACAGCTGATTGGAGAGCTGCTTGACAAGACGAGACGCGCGGTAAAACGATCAACACGCGCAAAAAAGGTAAACACGGCTCGTCGGGAAGCCGAATATAATGATTGAAATACATTTCCCAATATACAATATTTTAAATTTTTTGACGGAAGAAACCACCACCTTCTCACAGTTTCCGTTGAGCAACAATATGTACGTCGTACATTAGTACAAAATAAATAGGGAATAAAAAGAATAAAATCTTAAACAATATTTATAAATTAAAATATTATTTTATTACAATTATTTCTTTAAAGATAAAAAATCTTTTTTAATAGAAAGGTGTATATATTGGCCAAGAGTGGATTTTTATATATAAAATATACTTATAATTATTATTAATTAATAATTATTTTTAATTAAAATTTTAAATATAAGTTACTTAATTTATGTTTAAAATATATTAATTTTATTAATATTATTTTATAATATTAAATATATTTTTTATATTTTATATTTTCTTTTTGCATATTGGGTTGCATCGCCTACTCGCTATCGCCAGTATTCCGGATTCGCTCGAAATTCGTAGCTCTATTCTATCAAAAGAAAATAAAGGACAAAAGATATATACCTGTCCTCTTCTACAAATGTTCGAAGGACAAGGGTTCTCATCTTTTCGGTGCGCTCTGCGCTGCCGACCTACCTCCTCCACTGCAAGATGACTGTCGCGAAGTGGCTGTCGCGCGTGAAATCTTGCATCACTGGTCCGTCGACGGTTTCGTGGCGTCTGTGAACGCGGCCCTGAGGAAAAACGAGGAGGCTCCTAAGCTGGACAGCGCAGCCTCCCGTCTAGAGAGTTACGACGTCGTGGAATCTAAAGGTCTCGATGAGGAGGTGGAGAAACTGATCAAACTGTACAGCAATCTCGACATTACCACGACGCCGATGCCCGGGTGTCCGAAGGGCAGCCTGAGAACCCTCCTTCGAGAGGGGGATTTGAAACTCAGAGACGCCACCAGCAAAGTATGCGACAATGTTATTTATTGTTAGTCAGATCAAAATTACTTTTATATGAATAAAATAAAACTATATTCAGAAATATAAGTATATGAGATTAAAAGAGAATATCCATGATTGTCAATAATAAGCGAAATAATTGAAAATAATTCTGTTGTAATTTGACTTATTTTATGAAGTAGTTTCTATAGCTAATTTTTTTCTATATCTTAAAGATAGCAATTATTTAATTCTCACTGTGTTGAAATAAGAAATTACGGTCTATTAATTATCCTTTACAGATGGAAGTGCACGTACTATTATTGACCGACATGCTATTGATTTGCAAATCTACAACGAAAAAAATGTTTAAGATCATTAGGCAACCGTATGTTGTCGACCGCATACGAATACACGAGGTCAAAGAACCGTCCAGTATAGGATTGGTTTATCTTAACGAGTACGGGACAGTTTCGGCCGCTTTAATCCTGAGCGCCGGTGACCCGAAACTAGCCAAGGTGACTCGACAAACATCACGAATTACGACAAAGTTCGCGGAATGTTGATTCACTGTTCCGTTCGATTTAGATTCGTTTGTAGTGTACCTTCATTAACGACGGTCTTCACTAATGTCGCTTAACTAGATATAATTATAGTTGAAATTAAATTTTTATCTTTCTTTGTAACTAACAACATGTATATACATAATGCAATTTTTTAATAATCTAGAGAAGATTGAATTAATTAAATTTAAAGTTAAAATTGGTCGATGTCGGTGAAACCGCAAACCTTCATGATTTTAGCTAATGCGGTTTCTAGTTTACGAGCGGAAGTTGTTTTAAACTAACAGTACCACATGCTTTTTCAGTCGTGGATGGAATCCTTGAGACACGCTCAGCAACAATTCGTATTGATGAAAGCACCGTCGCTCGGTGCCGAGCCAGTAATGAATCTGGCACCAGTTAGCAGGCAACCGAGTACTTTGGGCGACGGCGATTTCGAAACGGAAGAGTGCGAGGGGACCTTTCCAAGAACTCCGCGTGGCAGTAGCAGAGCCTCACATGTTAGCAGTCTCGCTCATAGTCATAGGTACGAGGTGTGTTCAAAAAGTATCGCGAATTTTGAATTTTCGCGGGTTACGTATATTCGAATTTTTTTGTGGCGTTATGTTGGTACTCATGTCTCTCACTTATGCCGACAAGCTCGGCCATTTTGAATGTTCACTTAATTGTTGACAGCTGCTTTGCTTGCACGTGTTTTGGATCGTCTTCGATTTTTACCTATTCAAAAAAATGGATCAAAGAACCTGTATCAAATTTTGTGTGAAAAACGAAATTAAGTGCGCGGATGCATTCCGAATGTTGACTGTGGCATACGGAGAAGCTACCTTGGACCGAAGCAACGTTTATCGGTGGTACAAAATGTTCTCAGAAGGCCGAGAAGATGTGAACGACGAAGAGCGTGCCGGACGCCCGAGCACTTCAACAACAGACGAAAAAATTAATGAAGTGGAGAAAATGGTATTGGCCAATCGTCGAATCACCGTTAGAGAAGTTGCTGAGGACCTAGACATATCGATTGGCTCGTGCCATTCGATTTTTATCAATGATTTGGGCATGAGACGGGTCGCCGCGAAATTCGTACCAAAATTGCTCAATTGCGACCAAAAACAGCATCGCATGAACATTGCTAATGAGATGTTGGACTCTGTCCGCGACGACCCAAATTTGCTCCAGAGGGTCATAACTGGTGGCGAATCGTGGGTTTATGGTTATGACGTGGAAACCAAAGCTCAATCATCTCAATGGAAGCTGCCGCACGAACCAAGACCGAAAAAAGCGCGCCAAGTTCGGTCGAATGTGAAAGTTTTGCTTACAGTTTTCTTCGATTGCAGGGGCGTGGTGCATCATGAGTTCTTGTCACAGGGTAGAACGGTCAATAAGGAATATTACCTGCAAGTTATGCGCAATTTGCGCGAAGCAATCCGCCAGAAACGCCCGGATTTGTGGAAGAACAAAAATTGGCTTTTGCACCACGATAACGCCCCTGCTCACACATCGTTGCTTGTGCGCGACTTTTTGGCCAAAAACAACACACTAATGATGCCGCAGCCACCGTATTCCCCAGATCTGGCCCCCTGTGACTTTTTCTTGTTCCCTAAACTGAAGAGGCCCATGAAAGGACGACGTTACGCTACGCTTGACGAGATAAAGACGGCATCGAAGGAGGAGCTGAACAAGATAAAAAAAAATGATTTTTTGAAGTGCTTCGAAGATTGGAAAAACCGTTAGCACAAGTGTATAATATCTCATGGGGATTACTTTGAAGGGGACAAAATAGATATTCATGAATAAATAAATAATTTTTGAAAAAACACAAAATTCGCGATACTTTTTGAACACACCTCGTATGTTTCGAAAAGTAAAAAAAAAGAAATCTCGAAGTCTTGTTGTATTTAAAATGCCTATAAAATGCGTTCCATCATTTCTAGCGGTAGTATGGAGATGGAAGGCGCGTCTCAGGGAAGTAGCAGCTTTCTACCCAGTTATAATCCGAGCAGAAACGTCAGCGTGGAGACGAACGAACAACCGCGAGCGTCGAGTTCGTTGTCGTCGGAGGAAGGTGGCGAATCGAGTTCCGGGCATAATCACAGATCCATGCACATAAGGTGAGCGCGATGTTGAAACGTCAACAAACTTTCGCGATTTCACATTGATGAATCGCAAAGTAAATGGACTGTAATAACATCTCTATTAAAACTCATTGTCCGAATCAGGCGTTCGTTATTGAGTAAATCACCGACGCCGAACACGCTGAGTGTCCAAGTATCGTATTCGAGTCTGGGTCAATCGCTACCCAATCTAACACTGGCTACCTCACCGCAAACTTCTACCGTGTCGCCGACTCCACCGAACTCATTGCTCATCGTGCCGCAGATGACAAAGAGCAAAGACACCCTGCTCTCACCAGGACACCGAGGTAGCAATTACCGACGCGGATCTCTGTGCCTGCGTTTGTCACACTTTTCCGGGACCGAATTTCAATAAAAGACGCACTAACGTAGTCTTGCACACTCTCTAACTCTGCACGCTGATTAGATCATAGTAACATGTAAATTACTATATCACGAGTACTTCTTATTTAGAGCTTCTCTATTTCAAAACCACATGTCTTAATGCCATTTGCTTATTTGTATATTTGTGTTGTATCTTTTTTTACATTTATTTTACACAATTATTTTGCGATAATCAATTGCTTATGTTGTGTCTTGTAATATCCTTCATCTACAAATTCTATGTTAATCTCGGTATTAAGATTTTTTTTTGCGCTGAAGATGGCCCTAAGAAGGATCCGAAACGTCCGCGAATATTTTATTAAGATAATTTGGATCTAAATAAACGATGTGCGTTTGAATGCTTATATAATACATTTAATTTTTTAAAAAATTGCGCCCTATTAACAGCGCCTAGGCTCATATTGCCATTTACTCAGTTTAATGTTTATTTTATAACTTTTGTCAAAAATATAATTTTTATCTTGTTTTTTTATTTTCGGGATTGAAAGATTAGAAAAGATTGGCTACTTTAATCAAAATTCTTCATTAATAATTAAGTGTATAAATTGATAAATAATAATATATAGACATTTTCATTCATCTGTTGCACATGTTTGTTTACATATTTATAAATTGTATTTTAAGAAAACATAATCATATAGGAATGTACATTTTCCAAGAAGTGAAGAAGATAATACGTTATCATGCGATTGTAGCATGTATCGTGAAATTATTCGTTACGTGTTACATAATGATTTGTCATGCTGTGCATCAGATCTATAAAATTGAAAGATACGACAAAGTAATGTAGGATCGGAATTATTTTAAATTATAATATTGTATCGCGTGAATAATTTATCTTAGATATTGCGAATCGATAATAAAAGTACTTGTCTCGACCGTTATATTTACTCGAGACAAACTCGGCATTATAATATGGACGCAAACAAAAACAGTGTAAGTCGACTCGGATTGTTTCGTGAGACAGCCAAGTAAAAACAATATCTCCGATTACCTTGACGAGGTCGTAAGACAAAGCAATAACCGAAAAGTCAAGAATTATCTAGAAGTCTAAGCGAAAGAAATAAATACAGCCGATTAACTGTCGGAAGGAACAGTCCTCGCTCGAATTTAATACCGTTGACATTGCCAAATTATATTGTATCTTGAGCCAAATATATTCTATCTTATTTTTCACTGAGGGATTTAGAACAATTTCTTTACTGCCGTTCATCTGCGCTTACAGTAATTAAAACGCCATTTCGATATTGAATAATGAGTATTATTTGTGAGCATTAGCTTGATTTGTGTGAGTTTTAAAATAAACGTGCAAAATATGATTTTAATTGATAAGAAAATCAAATTTCATTTAATCTTTCTTGCGGATAATTCTATACAAAATTAAAAAAATGCAAATTATTCCGAGAAATGAATTATAGATGAGTCGTCGTAACGGATTGCAACTTGATACCTATGCCAACGCAAACATGAAATTAAATTCATCAATTCAAAAGTCATTTGTGAACTTGTGCAAGTCATTGTATATTGCGATAAAAAGGTCCAATTTAAAAAGCCATTTCGTTAACGTAATTTGCAAGGTATTTCGTCTCCTATTATAACCCTATTACACAGTTGGAAAATTTGTGTTTTCTTGTTAAAAACGGACCCCGTTAAAACTTTTGTGTTAAATATTTAACACATTCATGTGTTAATTTAACATATTGCTGTTATGTTAATTGGACTCAAATGTTAAATTATTAAAACAACTAAAAAAAAGTGTAAAAATAACACAATGTATATCTATTTTTAATTTTACACAATAAATATGTTCCGTATTATTAGTGACAAGATTTATCTGTTAAAATTTACAGAAAAAAATGTTAATTTTACTTTATAATATAAGTGGGGGTGATAAAATGTAAAATTAACAATTTTTTTAGTTAATTTTTACATTAAAACTATGTTAATTTTACACAAAATTTATTTTAAGTTTATTTGAAGTTTGCATTTATTTTATGCTAAAATATTAACACAATATTCGGACTTCCGTTTCCGGTTGCGTGATAGAAGGTTGGAGTGCTGTCAGAGAGTGTGTTTTGAGTGGTTATTAGAGGTAGGAGGAGGAGAAGAGGTGAGAGAGAGTGAGTCAGTGAGAATCTGGAGTGAGTGCAAGCCGGGGGATTGCAGGCGAGTTGGTAGAGAAGGGAAAAGAGCGGTGAGAAGAGAGTAAAGTGGTGCAGGTGGAGTGAGTCAGCAATTAGGGAGATAGGTGAGAACAGGTGTAGAGAGATCGGAGCAGGTGTAGTAGGTATAGGGAAAGAGAAAAAGGTAGGTGGCGCGAGAAAAGTCACTAGACATAGAGTAAGAGAAGTATAGAAGGGAAATGGATGAGGTGCAAAGAATAAAGAATGTTGAGAAGAGGGAGAGAAGGGCTAGCACGGGGACGCCGGAAGAGGTTTTAAAAAGGAAAAGGGATGAATTAGAGGATATGGGATTGAGAAAAGAGATGGAGGAGAAAGGGGACATACAGTGGTTATTTAGGAAAAGTAAAAAGGTGATAAGATCGCCAGAGACAGGAAGGAGAGAGGAGGCAGGAGGGATGGGGGAGAACATAAGAGAGATGGAGAGGGAATGGAAGGAGGAAATAATCAGAGAGATGAGAGAGATAAGAAGAGAAATTAAAGAGGAGATTAAGGAGGGAATAAGAGGACAGGAAGAAATAAGAGAGGAGATAAGGGAAAGGGACGTAATGTTCTTGTTAGAAACATGGGTAGATGAAAAAGGGTGGGAGAAGATAAGAGGGAGGTTACCTGTGGGATTTAAGTGGGAGGTGCAATATGCGAGGAAGAAAAATAGGAAAGGAAGGGCAATGGGGGGAATAGTAGTAGGGGTAAGAAAAGGGTTAGGAATAGAAGAAAAGGGTGGGCGGAGAAGGCAGGAATGATGGAGGTGATGATAAGGAAAAAGGGGGAGAGATGGAGATTGGTGGATGTGAACGTAAATGGGGATTTAGAAGAGAAATTAGGAGAGATGAGGGAGTGGACGGAGGAGGAGGGAGGTGGGATTAGAACGATAATAGGGGAGGATTTTAATGCTAGAACAGGAGAATTGGGGGGAAGGGTAAGGATAGGGGGGGGAGAAGAGGAGGGAAAGGAAAGAAGGTCGAAGGATGCAAAGGTGAATGGGGAAGGGAAATTGTTAGTGAGAAGATTAGAGGAGATAGGGTGGGCAATTGTGAATGGAGGGGTAGCAGGAGATGAGGAGGGGAGCTGGACGTACATGGGGCCGAATGGGAGATCAGTCATTGATTATGTGATTGTGAAGGAGGAGGTGAGGGAGGAAATTATGAGGGTAGAGATAGGAGATAGGATTGACTCGGACCACATGCCGGTAGTGGTAAGGAAAGAGGTGGAACTGGTCGGGAGAGGGGAAGAAGGAATTCAGGGAGAGGTTAGGAGTGATAGGGGAGAGGCAGGGAGATGAACAAGAAGAGAGAGGGGTAGAGGTGGAGTGGGGGAGGATGGAAAGAAAAATACAGGAAGTGCTAAGTAAGGGAAATGGGGGGGAAAGTAGGGAGGAGAGAAGAAAAAGGGGAGGGTGGTTTGATGAGGAGTGCAGAAAAGATAAGGGGGAGGTGGCAAAGGAGTTGAAAAGATGGAAGAGAAAAGGGGGGGAGGGAAAGGAATTAGAGAGGAAAAGAATAAGAGAAGAAAGAAGGAGTACAAGGGATTATGTAGGAAGAAGAAAGAGGAGGAGAATGAAGAATGGACTAGGAGGGCAGTGGAAGCGAGGACGGAGGGACAGGTATGGGAGGTAATTAGGAAAGAGAGGAGAAGGGGGAAAGGAGGGGGGGAGAAGGGATTGAGATGGAAGAATGGAACAGTTATTTTAGGGATTTATTAGGGGAGGTGGAGTCAAGAGTGGTGTTGGGAGGAAGCAGGAGGATAAGGGAGAAGGTGGAAGATCAGGAAGATCAGATAGAGAGGGGAGAAATTAGGAGGGCGATAGGAAGGATAAAAGATGGGAAGGCGGTGGGAGTGGATGGAATACCAGGAGAAGTGTGGAAATATGGCGGAGAGGAGCTAGAAGGGTGTGGGAATTATGTAATAGGATATGGAAGGGGGAAGGGTGGATTAGAGAATGGTGTGAGGGATTGAATACTGGAAGAGAGGGGAGAAAAGTTCTGGACAGGGAGGGGAGTGAGGCAGGGGTGTCCTCTGAGTCCGCTGCTGTTTAATATGATGATGGCGGACTTGGAGGAGGAGATGAGGAAAGGGAGATGGGGAGGAGTGAGGTTGGGAGAGGATGGAAAGATTAGGTAGATATTTGGAGGGGAAGGGATTGAAGTTGAATGAGAGCAAGTCGAAGGTGATGAGGTGCAGGAAGGGGGGAGGGAGGCTGAAGAAAGCTAGTTGGTATTGGAAGAGAAAGAAGTTGGAGGAGGTAAAGGAGTACAAGTATTTAGGCTATATGTAGTACAAAGGAATGGGGGGCAGGATGGACAGGTGCGGGAGAGGATGAGGAGGGGGGCAGCAGTATTGGGGCAAGTATGGGGGATAGGAAAGAGGAGATTTGGGGGTAATTGGGGGAGGAGAGTATGGCTTTTCGATGCGGTAGTGTGGACGTGTGGAGGAAGCGAGAGGGGGAAGGCGGTGAGGGGAGAGGGGGAGAGGGAGAGAGTGAGAGAGAGAAAGTGGAGGAGGGAAGGCGGAAGTAGCCGGAAGCGGAGGTCCAACATTAGAGTAAGCTAGTAATAAGATTGCGTAAGATAGGAGGGGGAGGGTGAGAGTGTGTGTGGAGGGGTAGTTAGAGCGTAAAGAGAGAGATGAAAGAGAGGTAAATGGTGCGAAGAGATAGGGCGAGAGTAAGGCGGAGTGGCGTGGCGTTTTGTTTTTTGTATATTGTATAGGCTAAGTCATAGGTTAAGGATAGATTATAAGTGGAAGTAAAGTTTGTGTAAAGGTTTGGGACCGCTCCTTAAGTGAAAAAGCGCCTTGCAATCCTCAAGTGGGGCAGCAATAAACGTTTCTAATCTAATCTAATCTATTAACACAATATTCGTGTCACCATTTAACATATCCGTATTATGTTAAATTAACACAAAAATTTCTGTGGACCGTTGATATTGGGACAGGTGATATTTGTTAAATTTAACACAAATTTTTCAACTGTGTACTTTTCATCTAGATTAATTTTATTTTGTATCAAAATTTTTTGAAATTAATTTATTTATACCTGTCGTCATTCATATATGTATATAAGTTGCATGAGATAAAAAATACTTTATTGCGATATACGCGGATTATTATTTAGAGTTAAATATTCATCAATCATGGAGAGAGTATAATCTCTCGAGAAAAATTAAAATCATTTCAAAAAACAATTGTCTTAATATACAATTCGAAACAGCGGCGATAAGTTTGAATCTCCAAATCCGCCTTTATATGTTCCGGAAGCTTGTCCCACACGCAGTGAACGTAATTGCCGCACATTCGCAATAAAACTGTTTTCGACACAAATTGTAGCTGTTCGGCGCTCAAATTACAAATATCGTAAGGACTTGATAGCAAGACAAACATTTTTTCGTTACTGAGCAATTCGCGGTTCCGCGCAGCTATAAATAGGCAGACGTTCGATCCAATCAGGAGTGTGAACATGAATTTCGTGCGACAACCTTTCGCGATGTGCGTGACGAATTACGACGCCAGATTACGATCGATGGGGGACAACGCGGAGATGCGTAGACACGGTACGATACTGCCGACTACTATACGCGCGATCGTTTGCGGCCCCTCGAATTGCGGTAAAACTAACGTGTTGATTAGTTTGATAGAAAGCCCGCACGGCGTCCGCTTTGAAAACGTGTACGTGTACTCAAAATCGCTGCAACAGCTAAAATATCGGTATCTGGAGAATTTGTTGACGTCGATCGATGAAATCGGCTATTTTACATTCTCCAATAACAGTGACGTCATTCCACCGAGCGAAGCATGTCCAAACTCGATTTTCGTTTTCGATGACGTGGCGTGTGACAAACAAAATACGATAAGAGAGTACTTTTCAATGGGACGCCACTCGAACGTCGACTGCTTCTATCTCTGTCAGACATACGCAAGAATACCGAAACATCTTATACGCGACAACGCAAACCTGCTAATCTTGTTTAAACAGGACGGTACCAACTTGAAACATGTGTACAACGATCACGTGAATACCGACATGTCATATGAGGATTTCAGTGAATTATGTCGTACTTGTTGGCAGCAAAAGTATGGATTTCTAGTGATAGATAAGGATAGCTCGCTTACGAACGGCCGATACAGAAACGGATTTAACGTGTTCGCGATACCGCAAAACAATTAGTCGTTGCCGATGTTCTGTCGAGAGAGGTGAAACACGAGCGTTCGACACTCTACCGACATGGTTGAGAACGATAATATTCGCGAACGTGAAAAGATAGCGAAGGAGATTGCGAAAACGAGTGAAGCAATCCGCAAGAAACATCGCGCTTTGAAGACCGGTAAGATCGATGACGATATCGCGATCAAGACCCATTTTAGACCTATTATTGAGCCGCTACAAAAGATTGTCGACAACTCGATCGCGGTGAATAACGAGCCGGAAATTACCGCAAAGATTAAAATCTTACCCATCAAGTACAAGGAGGAGGAGGAGGAGGAGTTGGAAGAGGAGAAGGATGATGCGACACCGAAAAAGAGGAAACGGTCAAACCCGAATCGCTCATCGACACCGCGTACATCGAATGCTTTATTGGATGAACCGATGATAAGCTCTACACCGTTCGCGACAACGAGAATCGTACAACCTATGATACTCGAAACACTCGCAAACGAAAATGTTTTCGAAACCTCGGGCAGCACGCTCGAAACATCGTTTGTTCGAAACACATTACAAACGCTGGAAGGTCGAGAAATGTTGCGAAAGCACTTGGGACCACTGGGACAAGAGTACTCGTACATGAGCACTCTCCTCGGTGGCGACAAAGAAAGGAAAATCGATCACGTGTACGGTGTCTATTTCGATAAGGATGAAATGCGTCTCGGTAACAAACGATTCGACATTGACAAATATGACTCTATAATTATAGACGAAGTGAAGTACATCGGTACACCAGGATTATACGAATTGATCTTCAAGAGAATTCCCGATGATGACATTTACACGGAGGATGTATAAATACAAGAGCATATTATTGGCGACGAACGCGCATAAACGCAATTATGACACACAAGGCCAATTACGAAACCACAGGGGATACAAGTACAAACATATAATCGCACCATTGATATCGATTGAAAAGAAAAAATCTGGAAAGAGAGTATTCATGCCTCACGCGATGGCACTAACCGACAATAAAATCGATTACATACACTGGGATGACCCCAACGAGCTAGTGGATCGGGTACGATTGCTGGACGCTTCGCGCCGAGCTGGCCACAACGCTCACGACAATGAGATCCTGTCGATCATCGAGGAATTTCGCGAAGCAGGCATTATTATAAATTGAATGGTGTCTCGACAAATCTAATCAGTCGATCAGCGTCACTCGTATCGGGGGAAAAAAATGCCTATCAACAAATTTGGATTATTCGAACCAAGAAATGATGCAACCGGCACAAGCGATCATTGGGATAGATTGGTGAAAAGTTACGTGCGCGGAAACGCTCTGTGTCGTGTCGCTACAGACTATGATGCAACCTGAAGCTGACACTGATGCCGTCAACAAACTGTATGTGGAATCCTGCGTTAAAAGATTGATGAATCAACAGAAAGAATCAGATGAGAAGCTGACTTCGTTCGAGAAGGATGTGCCGGCAATACAGATTGTGATAAACGAACCTCAATGCGCGGCTAACGCTAACTCAGAAACGGCTATCAACCTGAATGAGCAGCAGTGAACGGGTTAGGAGCGGCTATCGAACGGTTATCGAACGGCTACGAACAATTATCGAACGGCTACGAACAATTATCGAACGGCTACGAAGGATTATCGAACTGCTATCTAACTACAATGAGTGGTAGTGGTAGTAAACGGCCTAGCAACAGCTGCGAACGAGGGTACGAACAACTCAAGCAGGGTTGCGAACGAGGCTACGAACAAGTCATTAAAGACTACATACAAGGCTACAAACAACTCAAGCAGGGCTGCGAACGGGTCAGTAACGGCTGCGAACGGGTCAGGAGAGGCTACGAACGGGTTAGAAACGACTGTGAACAAGGCTGCGAACGAATCAAGAACGATTTTCGAATGGGTCAAGAACGGAAGTAAACAACGCAAGAACGGCTCAAGAACGGCTCAAGAACGGGTCAAGAACGGTTCAAGAACGGGTCAGAAACGGCTACGAACGGCTCAAGAACGGGTCAAGAACGGAAATGAGCGTTAAAACAAGCAGCGACAAACGGCGATCGAGAAAAGCCGACGAAGCGATGAAACAACATAGTTTGGAGAGACGGCAGTTGGTAAACGAACTGCACGCGCCGGCGAAAAAACATTTTCCCCGAAGACACGTCATAGTGCGGGGATACGATGATTTGTGGCAAGCCGACATCGTCGAGATGCGTCCGTATTCTCGTTTCAACAAAGGTTATCACTACATACTCACCGTCATCGATGTGTTGAGCAAGTATGCGTGGGCCATACCACTCAAGAGTAAAGGTGGAAGCGAGACGGCTGACGCTATCGCCGAGATAATTCGAGATAGCAAGAGATGCCAGAGAAACATGCAAACCGATATGGGGAAAGAATTTTATAACGCCGACGTGCAACGGCTTATACGGAAACATAACATCAATCACTATTCTACATATTCGGTATTGAAGGCATCGGTTGTGGAGCAATTCAATCGCACGCTGAAGAACGACATGTGGAAGATGTTTACGCTGAACGGAACTTACAAGTGGATCGACGCGTTGGCGGAACTCGTATCTGATTACAACGCGCGCAAGCATCGAACGATCGGCATGCGACACGCCGACGTCACCCCCGCGATCGCTGATAAACTTTTAAAAACAGTATATAGTAACATAAAGATTGCCGCTCCGGCAAAGTTCAAAGTAGGTGACCCGGTACGCGTTAGCAAGTACAAGAAACTTTTTGAGAAGGGTTACACACCAAATTGGACAACCGAAGTATTTAAAATTGTTAAAGTGCAGCGTACTAATCCCGTAACCTATCTACTCGAGGACTATCGCAAAACATCTGTCGCTGGAGCGTTTTACGAGCACGAGTTGCATAGCGCGAATTATCCGGACGTATATCTCGTGGAGAAAGTACTGCGCAGGAGGGGTGACGAGGTTTACGTAAAATGGCTGGGATTTGACAATTCGCACAACTCTTGGATACATAAGGACAATGCAATTTAATTCATACAAATTGTATTTATTAATTACTCAAAAATTAAAAAATATATAATATGTACAACATATAAAAATATATAAGATCTTTATTAATACATCTTTTCCGTTACTATATGAAATACATATACATATGTTACATAACATTATATCACACATACATTATATTACATTACATTTTATAAGGGTATCTGGTAATGTCCCCATGGTAATGTGTCGGTCGAATCAGGTATGATATACCGCTTATCGTCGTACGGACTTAGAGCAATTTTCGTCTCGCGAATGGTGTATACTTCATGCAATTTCGATCTAATACATGACTGACTACGTGTCATTTCAATCTCTTCATTCAGGCACCGCGTATAATCGTCGAATGTTATCGTTCTCGCGACAACGTTACTTTTGACACCTTTAACCTTTTTTGTATCTTTCTTACCATCTACTCGCAAAGCGTACATTTTTGCTCTAAGTCCTACAAATTCAGTCATTATCGTACCGTTATTTTTATCTTTCATTAGACCTGGCACCTTTTTATCACAAGCGGTATACCATACGCGTTGTCAATTGGATAATCGCTCGTATCGAATCTAGCGATATCGCGTTTCATATTTTCATACACGTCTTCGCATTTAATATGATATATTAAACTATCTGTATCGGTGTACATTACCCGACATCTGTCACGATAGAGCGGTGACTCGTGATGAAATTCGTACAGACACACTTTCGATATGTCGAGTATACACATACCAACATAGATTGGTTTGTTAAATTTTACTTCTAGTTTACGTAATTCTACGGCAATTAAATTTTCTGAAAAGACGCTCCTGCTATGGAAATTTGGTTTCGCTATCATCGCCTCTGCACCGTATCGTCCGTCCCACTTTGTCAATAATTTTACATCTACATGATTACGCACATTTTCCATCGTGTTGCCAAATACCGCGTTGTTCATCAATTTGTACAAATTTTTCTCAAAATCATTTTTCGCTTGTGTTCTAAATTTTGTATTTAGTTCAATGTAATCGCGGAGCCATGCGGATTGAGTGAATTGTAATACGCGATGTATTTTTGTAACGCGAAGGCCGTGACGCGTGCACTGCTGCAGGTTGCGATAGTGTATGACGTAACGCTTCTTATCATATAGCGTTGCGAGAAGCTTATCTTCCCGGGCGGTTTGTCACGTGTCGGGCAAAACGGTAGGTCAGTGTGCATGTCGTGAAGATGTTGCGGATATTCTAAATCTACTTCGAGGATATAGCCTGTAGGAATCGAGCGCTATTGACGAGATGTCAAAATTAGATATATCGTCGAAGCAATTCGAATGTTATATTTGTATGTTTTAACATGGCATCCCATGTATACCAGGGAAGAGTATAATAATACGTAGGGTCGAGTCCGTAACTCGCGATGCAAATGTCGCGAAAGTTTTCAAATATATCTGCCAACGACTGTACGAACATTGCACGTAATACCCAACGCTAAATACCTCGTGATGTTGGGAGTATGACGCATGTTCCGGCGTCTTCTTCAGCACACACTCCAAGTCGGCGTACACTACGAAGGGAAGTCGCTCCTTTCTGTTGTAGTTGTTGAAGTCGAGCCACTTGTCTTTATCGCTTGGTAATCGGATAGCGCAGTCGTTCATTTCTCGACAGTCCGCAATGTGAGCCTCCAATTTTTCGCTCAAATTAAAGAAGTGCAAGCATCTGTGAAAGAAAAAAAATTACAATTTTATTTACAATTTTATTTACAATTATTATATAGTTTGCAATAAATATACATACCGATCGCAGATATATTTTTGACCATTGTGTTTGCTCAGTTGCGTGCTGACAAGCCGGGATAGATTTTTTATATACGCGAAATGTCCAACGCTGTCGTCCTCCTCCACATACAGCATATTTACATGTTTTTCTCTCTTCCGATCGGTGAGCTGTATCGGAAGAATAGATAATTCCTTCTTCCTCTCAATGCCGTAGACGTTGATTGAGATGTTATTTGCCAGTTCAAACTTTTTAATTTGATTTAACGTCATCGGAAACTCAATGTCCTGAAGATTTAACACTGTCGTGTAATGGGAATATGAAAATTCTCGTTCCACATGTCTTTCTGCGGGGTACAGAGCGGCCACCACTGACCACGCGAAACATGCATTTTCCGTTGATCGCACGTTCACCACTGCTCTCTTCGTCATAATTTCTCGCGGTAAGTTTAGATAACACCCCGCGCGCATAGGATTGCACTTGTTGACGTTGACCGTAAGATCAAGGATTCGTGACAATGCCCATCCGCTATCACGTTCCTGAAACTCTTCGAGAGACGCCAATGTGGATTCGATGACATGCCGCTCATACCACTCGTGTAAATCGGACGTGCGAAAGAGTTCATAATTTCGCGTGTTAATGCTTTTGTTGGAGCGCTTATCACCTGTCACAAACTCACCGTTGAACACGGTATTTACTTTTGCACAGTTGTGTATTTTTATAACATCTTGCACTTGCTCGAGTACTACACTACTAGCGTCTTCCAAAAATTGTCGCGGTTCGATATAGTCTGCGTTAATCACCGCACCTGTCAGTATCCGATTTTCGAACGCGGTATCGATCTCTCGCCAAACGAGTCTTCCCGTGTTATTATCGCCACTGTAATTACCGCCACTGTAATTACCACCACTGGGTATAAACTGTCTCTGCAATCGAGTCTTTGCACCCTCGAGTCGCGCGATTCTAGCAACCAAAGATTGTCTATATCCAATGGAGAGTCGCGGACGCTTGACACGACTGCGTTCTTCGAGCAGTTTGATAAAGTCCTCGCAGCGCAGCGCCCATTCAAAATATTCGCCCAAGGTGGTGATTTGATGGGACCGCTCCAACAGGTCGCGTTCGTTCTGCTCGATGTTTTCCATTATTTCTTTTATTCACTATTATACCACTAACACTTCTAATACAAGAAAGTAACCACTAAACTTTTTTCACCGCTGCATCTATGCGCTTTCAAATCGTACTATGGTTTGACGCGCTCTCATCCTCCTTATATATATTTCACCTAATTCTATCTCCTTTTCTAACATTTGGCGTATCTCAAAAGATAGTTTCCCGAGATATCGGTTTTATGGATAGAGGAGTAAGGACACAAGCTGCCGAACGTTGGCGCCGATACGTTGCATTCTTCCTTAAAAAATATTAAGAAAAATGTTTCGCTCTCGTTTTTATGGGAGATTTTCCGCGAGGGTACAAAGCTGCCGAACGTCAACGCTTTTGCACCTAACGTTTAGACATGTTCGTCGCAGCGTCGGCCCTAAAATCTTCATTCCTTTCCTAATGATAAAATGTCCATAAAATGAAAAACATAGTTTTAATGAACTCTAGAACGCTCCGTTGACGAGCAGCCGGACATCGGCGCTTCCGTAATAAAATTATATTAACGAGGGTACAAAATTGTCAATCATTGGCGCTTGTTCTATACCTTTTTGGGGAAAATGTCTAAGACCCCTCATAAAAAAGTCGTAAAGATACCATCTACAAATATTGCACTCAGAAAACTCCCCCTCCTTTGTCGAAACATCCCCCTCCACCCGCGTGACGTCAACCCCCGCGCCTACGAGATACCCCCACCCCGCGTGACGTCATACCCCTCGTCTCGGAGAACCCCCCGCGCCCCGCACCCCCCTCAGAGGACCTGGGTTAGAACTCTCATAGTATTACTACTATAGACGCCTCTACTCCGTCCCATCCGAGGCATTTGCTAAGGCAAAAGAGCTCGCAAAAAGAGAAGAGCTGGATCGAGACCGATATAAGACGCGTGATCGCCGCGAACCAGAACCGCCGCGTAACGAACACACTCGTCGAATATATCCCCAGACAGCACCCCGCAACGAAACTTATTTTCGCGATCGCTACCCGAATAATACGCTACGTAGCAATCCAGTCAGACCCCCCGTAACGCGAGAGAGAGAGGAGCGCCCAACATACAACGATAGACGACAAACGTATAATAACACGAATGTTAATACGAACGCTCCTATTCGCCATAACGACCGTCCCAACAAATGGTGCCGTTACTGCAAGAACAGCGGCTACGAAATCGAAGAATGCCGGAAACGCGAGTATAATAACAACTTACAAAGGAACGAGTCGGTTAACGCGCTGAGCCCCGCGGGAAGGTCGGGTACACCTCACCAAGGGGCTCCCCCTCAAACGACCCGCCCGGTAAATTTAGTCGAAGGGACGAATACCGAGAAGCCAGAATCGCAACTCTAAATCTGCAAGGGCATTCGCACGCGCCCACCGTCGCGTTAGTCGCTGACGGGCTTTTACACGAAACAACATTCATGATAGATACAGGGGCCGCCCCTAATCTAATTAAAATCCGAAACTTACATCCCGAGACGAAAATTCAACAACACGACACGTTGTACCTTAGCGGTATAACAGACGGAAAAATAAAAACCCTCGGGTCCGCCGAAGTTCTTTACATGGGACATCCCCTCTACGTCCACACGGTGTCAAACAATTTTCCAATTTCTCAAGAAGGAATCCTAGGATCCGATTTTCTTCGAGATGCTAGTAGTATCGATTTTAGAGATCGGTCAGTACACTGGCAAAATATTCGAATTCCTTTTTCCCAACGCGAAACCGTGGTAGTGCCTGCCAGATCGCGCTCGACATTCTATGTCAATATAAAAAATCTCGACATCGCAGTAGGGTACATTCCGCGTCTCAGCGTCTGCGAGAACGTATTCCTCGGGGAAGCGATAGTCACTAATCGAAATGGGAAAGCATACTTTCACATTATTAACGCTAGCGACACTGACCGCGAATTAGTAGTCCCGACGATAGATCTACAAGAGATCGACCAAATTTCCGCCGAACGCGAAAACGATATTCCAACCGGAAAGAGCAAGGTGTTTACTATATCCCCTCTCGCAACAGACGAACATACTCAAGATCGAGCCACTGCCGTCCGAGAGCTTCTCCGATTAGAACACCTAAATGAAGAAGAGTTAACACACGTTACCGACTTGATACGAACACATAACGATCTATTCCGTCTATCGAACGAGATGTTAGGTTACACAGACAAAATGTCTCACAAAATCCCAACAACCGACGACCAACCAATCCACACTAAACAGTACCGATTCCCGCCTATCCACAAGGACGAGATAAACAAACAGGTTAGAGAATTATTAGACAACGACGTAATAAAACCCCTGAGTCTCCCTACAATTCGCCCCTGTGGATCGTCCCTAAAAAGCCCGATTCAAAGGGAAACAAGCGTTGGAGAATGGTCGTCGACTATCGAGCGTTAAACGAAAAAACAATAGGCGACGCGTACCCGCTACCAAATATAACAGAAATCCTCGACCAGTTAGGGAGCGCAAAATACTTCAGCGTTTGACCTCGCATCCAGTTCCACCAAATCCCGATGCATGAGTCGCACGCGCAAAAGACGGCTTTTTCAACACCTCATGGGCATTACGAATTTAAACGAATGCCATTCGGTTTAAAGAATGCCCCAGCGACGTTTCAGCGACTCATGGACCAGGTTCTATGCGGACTACAGGGAACTGAACTTTTTGTATATCTCGATGACATAGTATTGTACGCGAGCTCATTACGCGAACACGAAATCAAATTCAACAAACTGGCCGAAAGATTGCGTAGGGCTAACTTAAATCTCCAACCAGATAAATGCGAGTTCCTACGTAAAGAGGTCGGATACCTAGGTCACATAATCAGTGACGAGGGAGTAAAACCAGATCCGTCTAAGTTGCTCGCGATTAAAGAATTCCCCAGACCCCGACATGCTGTTGTGCCTCTCAGGGTACAACGGGATTTGTAGGATACTTTGAGGGGTCCGTTAGTCTTAGGAGTTAGGACTCCGAGTATCGAGGGTGGTGAAAAGAACACTTTGGTCACAAGAGAAGAGTTTATTCCAACTCACGTGTACAATTCTTTGGTATGTCGAATCGCAGCGCGTCCTCACAATAGATTAGCTGTAATTACTTGTCGCCCTCGGTTCGGAATACGGCCCCGAGGAGTTAATCAGGCGCGCTTATATTACCCGAAAGTAGGTTTTGTTTTTCGGTTAATGTGTCGCCTGTATGCAATCGGTTTTGCATCGTCTGCGTTTTACGATCTGGAATGTGTCGCGATGTCTTAACGCGTGTATGCAATCGCTTGCGTTTTTGATTTCGAGGCGCGCGCTATATCTTTTGAAATGCTGATTCTGCGTTCTCTTTTGTGGGTTTTTAGGTCGTGGTTGGGTCATAGTGTTTACGGTTACAACACTCTTCCCCCGCGGAAAAAAGAAAACGGATCGAGTTTTCCTTTTCCCTATTCTTCACGTGATGGTTTTGTCTTCTATTTCTTCGGTACAATATTATGGCTATTGTACTTATAATAAGAATGGCTGTATCACCTGATATTGGATATATAACTTGTTTTTTTAAAAACGGATTGACGCTGACGTTGTCTAGATCTTCTGTTAGATCTTGTAGTCTCGAGCTTAAATCCTTTAGTTCGGTAGGGTTCTGAATTATTTTCTTTAACTGTATTGTATTCAGGTTCGCTGGTATTTCGATTTTTAACCTTGAGATATTATATTCTGGTAAGTACGCTTGGAGATATGTGCCGTCTATGGTTCCCGAAGTTTTTACAATCATGTCGGCTGTTACTAATTTACAAGTGTTGCCTAGTGTGATTCGTCCTGTCCCCGCGATGGTTGTCCTATATTCTTCATGGTGTTGGCAGTTTATGGTTATCGGCTGCTCGGTAAGTGTGGAGTACAACCATGAGTGCTGGTTAGTCAGCTCAATCCATATGGTATGATTGGAATGTATATATCGTATGTCGCATAACTTTTGCCCTGGGGGGGGTGTGTGTGTATGCTTGAATTTCGCAGATCACATTGTCGTTTATGTGATAGATGGGCCTATTTTGTTCGCATATATAGTGATTGTCTACATTAACACATTTTTCTAAATTACTTTGCGTTATTGTTAGATAGGTTTGATTTTCGTTATCAATGGCTACTATCGGTTGGTTTATTTCTGCGAAGGTAAATAAATTCCCGTGGCTATAACTCGGTAGGGGGATAGCCTTCACTATGTTATATCTAGGATGCGAAATTAGTGGGAAGCGCAAAATAGTGTGTACGTAAGGGTTATTAAAATATGCGCTAACGGTTACGAATTTTTCAATCGTGAGAGAATTGTCTTCGGAGATTCCGAAGGGGAAGAATAGTCCTTGGGGCACTTGTGACGTGGCTTCCTTGAGACTTTCTATGATTTGATCTAACGGAATTAACCTCGGATGTATCCTTCCTGTTTTTACTGCCATTAAGTGTTCGATGACGCGTTCTCATCAAATCCGTTATTATGGCATTAACTATGGAGAAGTATTCGTGTATTTCTTCTCGTTGTACTTGATTTGCCATCTGTTTTTGGATTTTGGTGGTGAAATTGAGTAGTAGTTGTTCGTTGTATTGTGTTGTTTTTTCCAGATTATCGATGTGGGCAATTGTTGTGTTTAAAATTTTTACTTGAGTTTTCATCGTGTGATGCAGTGTTTGCTCTTGATTTTGTAAGAGGAGTAGTTGTTCCTTGATGACCTTGTCGTCATTGGCATCCATGGTTCCGAAGAGTGTTTTTGCTAGTGACCCGATCCCGTCGAGTAGTCATCTTCGTTTGTTTGTCGGTGTCCTGTATATGGTGTTTACTCGTTTTAAGAGGTGTGTTAATTTATCATTCTCCGTTTCGATAATCGTTTTTTGGATTTGACAGCTTTTTTTATTTTGTATCTTGTGTAGGAGGTGTCCGTGATCAATATAATTTTGTAAATCGTGGAATCTTTTATTTAAGGTTCCTAGGTCTATATTAATTATTAACTTCCAGGTGGATTCTACTTGATGTAGATAACCGATTTTTTCGAAGTATATCCCTGGCTCTCGATTAAATTGTTCTACCTCGTATTCCTCTTCTAGGTCCTTTCTTGCGGTAGTAGGCTGCATCTTCCATGTCATTAGCGCTCTGGAATGGAAATAGATGTGCCGAAATTTTTCTTTCTTAATGTTCTATGAACGCTTTTAAACGGGCATGTGTATTTATTATCTTTCGTCCTACTTTAATATTATAATTGACATCGGAGATTTTGTCAATGATTGTGTACGATCCGGTCCATAATGCATCGAGTTTTTTGGATCGACCCCTGCGGACGGTTTCGTTGTGTAATAGTACTTTTTCTCTTACCTTGAACGTGGTATTCTTCGATTTTTTGTCGTAGTTATCCTTTGCTTTCACCTTTTCGTTTTTTAAGTGTTCCTTTGCGATTTGCTGGGCGGCGCGTAATTTTTCTTTCAATTCTTGCGCGTAGTCATCGTATGTATATGTCGGCTTCGGGGGTTGCGATAATGCCGTAGGTAGGGTTGCTTGATGCCCGTAAAGTAGTTCGAACGGCGTGAACCCCGTGGCTGTATGCGGTGTGGTGTTATATGCAAACATTGCGTATGATGTCCATTCATCCCAGTCTGTTTGTTCAGCATTAATGTAGTGGCGAAGATATTCTGCTAAGGTACGGGTGAGGTATTCTGCTAAGGTACGGTGTGATCGTTCCAAGGCTCCGTTGCTTTCTGGATGGTATGCAGTTGTCTAAATTTTCTCAATTTTTCTTAAGTTAGTAATTTACAGACGTCCTTGAACATTTCGCTAAGGAAGTTTGTACCCTGGTCGGTTAAGACCTTTTCTTGGATACCATGTTCGAAGATAATTTTTGTTACGAATTCCCGTGCAATTGTTGCGGCTTCTTGATTAGTTATCGGAATCGCTTTACTAAATTTAGTTAGATTATCTTGGAAGGTAAGTACATATTTATTCCCATTACCAGAGATCGTTAGGGGTCCTACGATGTCTAAAGCGCATTTTTTGAATGGTTTGCTTGCGGTATCTGTTATTACCAGCGGTGCTTTGTTTTTTCGCGAAAGTTTATTTTTTTGGCAGAGTTTACATTTTGCTACATAGTTTTCTACGTCCTTAGTCAGTCCTTTCCAGTTGTGTAGTAACCGGATTCTGTTAATGGTGCGTTCGGTCCCTTGATGTCCTCCTAGGGGTGCGTCGTGATACTCATATAGTATGCGGCGTTTCTCCTCTTCCGTGTATTTCCGCTCTGTTTTTGTGTCATTAATTTCTTCTTTATCGATTTTATTAATTTCTTCTTCATCGATTTTATTAATTTCACCTACGTGTCGGCTGAGTGCGTCGGCGTTTTTATTAGCTTTGCCTGCCTTGTGTACAATCTCGTAATCGTATTCTTCAAGTTTTAATCGCCAACGCATCAATCGCGATCCAGGTTCCGTTACATTAAATAACCATACTAATGGTTTGTGATCGGTGATAATTTTGAATTTCGTACCATACAGATAAGGCCTGAAATGTTTTACTGCCCATACTATGGCTAGTAGTTCCTTTTCAGTAGTATTATAGTTATGTTCCGCCCGCGACAAAATTCTGCTTGCGTAAGCAATCGGGCGGTCTTGTCCTACCGGGCCTTGCGACAGTATGGCTCCGATGGCGTAATCTGAGGCATCCGTTGTTACGAGGAATTCCTGATCGAATTCCGGATATTTTAGTATGGGTGCGGTAGTTAATTTATTTTTTAACGTGTCAAATGCGTTTTGCTGTTCGCTGTTCCACTCAAATTTTTCTTCCTTTTTTGTTAATTTTGTCAAGGGTTTAGCAATTTTTGAGAAATTTTCTATAAATTTTCTATAGTAACCTGCTAAACCTATGAACGCTTGTATTTCCTTAGCTTTGGTGGGAGTGGGGAATTTTTTTACGGCGTTTATTTTGGAAGGATCAGGCATGATCCCCTTTTCTGTAACGATGTGCCCTAAATATATTACTTCCTTTCTAAGGAACTCGCATTTGTCTGGTTGGAGTTTTAAGTTGTGTTTACGTAATCTGTAGAGAACCTCGGCGAGTCGCATGTGGTGGTCCTCTAGGCTGTTACCGTATATTACTATATCGTCCAAGTATACGAGACATTTGATCCCTTGTAGTCCCGTCAGCACGGAGTTCATTAACCGTTGGAATGTAGCTGGCGCGTTCGTTAACCCGAATGGCATTCGATTGAACTCGTAATGTCCATACGGTGTGGAAAATGCAGTCTTGCATTTATCGGGCTCGGCCATGGGTATCTGATGGTAGCCCGACGCTAGATCCAAGGTGGTGAAGTACTTTGCATTTCCCAGTTGGTCTAGTATATCCGTTATGTTCGGTATTGGAAAAGAATCGCCTATGGTTAAATTATTAAGTTTCCGGAAATCTACAACTATGCGTAATTTTCGGTTTCCTTCCGCATCCGCTTTTTTGAGGACCACAAGTAAAGGCGCATTCCATTGGCTGTTACTAGGTCGGATTAGCTTGTCCTTCAACATGCCCTCTATTTGTTTATTTATTTCTTTTTTGTGTTTCTCCGGCAATCGGTATGAGCGTACATTTACAGGTGCACTGTCAGCTCGGAGCGCGATTTCGTGTGACGTAGTCGGAGTGCAAGTCAGCGCGTCTCCTTTAAGGTAAAACACGTCACCGAATTCCTCACAGATTTGAAGCAATGTTTTTTCTTCTTCTTGATTGAGATGTTGTAGTCGGAGTAAATTTTTTATTTGCTCTCTGCGGGAGAGTGTAGGCGCTTCCTGGAGAGGCGGGACATTCTCTCTTCGAGCCACCGTGTTCGTAATTTCCTCGACGTTTACCCATGGAGTTGACATTTTAATGTATTTTTCGGTTGTATTTATAACGCTAATCGGGCATGAAAATTCTTCTGATTCTACGAGACAGTGTCCGATAAATACTCCGGGCAGCATTTCTTCGGCGCGTACCACGCCTACCTTATTCGAGTCGGTGGTGGCTCGGATGATTGTTCCGCTTCGCGGCTTCAGCATTAGCGCGCGGTACGGGCGTAATTTTAATATTGTCTCTGCTAGTTGTAGCTGTTTTTTGGATGCGTCTTAATAAGTCATTCTCTCGTCGCATTAACTGCAGCTCGCGCTCCATCAATTGCTTATCTCTCCGACACAACTCCATTTCTCGTCGCAGATATTCGACCTCAGTGTCGATCACGCTCGGTTCGTCTACTTCCTCGTTACTCTCCTCCTCACTCGGCACCCGCGACATCCATCCTCCCGCTGGATCTCTCTCAAAAAGTCTGGCTATTAATTCATTTTTCGCGCCAGTAGTCGCCAGGCCCTTCCCTCGCAGTATCGCTTTAAGTTCGTTGACGGTGAAATTGTTTGCGTCTTTCTCAGTGCTTGCCATTCTCTCTCGTCAACCAATTTTCATAACAATCGCGAAAAATCAATACTTGTGGAACAATTATCAATTATCGATTTCGCGTCGCAGCCGTTCACTGCCCTTCGCAGCGTCAACTCACGTCAGATCCCGGCTGAGCCCCCAAAATTGTAAGCGCAGATGAACGGCAGTAAAGAAATTGTTCTAAATCCCTCAGTGAAAAATAAGATAGAATATATTTGGCTCAAGATACAATATAATTTGGCAATGTCAACGGTATTAAATTCGAGCGAGGACTGTTCCTTCCGACAGTTAATCGGCTGTATTTATTTCTTTCGCTTAGACTTCTAGATAATTCTTGACTTTTCGGTTATTGCTTTGTCTTACGACCTCGTCAAGGTAATCGGAGATATTGTTTTTACTTGGCTGTCTCACGAAACAATCCGAGTCGACTTACACTGTTTTTGTTTGCGTCCATATTATAATGCCGAGTTTGTCTCGAGTAAATATAACGGTCGAGACAAATACTTTTATTATCGATTCGCAATATCTAAGATAAATTATTCACGCGATACAATATTATAATTTAAAATAATTCCGATCCTACATTACTTTGTCGTATCTTTCAATTTTATAGATCTGATGCACAGCATGACAAATCATTATGTAACACGTAACGTATAATTTCACGATACATGCTACAATCGCATGATAACGTATTATCTTCTTCACTTCTTGGAAAATGTACATTCCTATATGATTATGTTTTCTTAAAATACAATTTATAAATATGTAAACAAACATGTGCAACAGATGAATGAAAATGTCTATATATTATTATTTATCAATTTATACACTTAATTATTAATGAAGAATTTTGATTAAAGTAGCCAATCTTTTCTAATCTTTCAATCCCGAAAATAAAAAAACAAGATAAAAATCATATTTTTGACAAAAGTTGTAAAATAAACATTAAACTGAGTAAATGGCAATATGAGCCTAGGCGCTGTTAATAGGGCGCAATTTTTTAAAAAATTAAATGTATTATATAAGCATTCAAACGCACATCGTTTATTTAGATCCAAATTATCTTAATAAAATATTCGCGGACGTTTCGGATCCTTCTTAGGGCCATCTTCAGCGCAAAAAAAAACCTTAATACCGAGATTAACATAGAATTTGTGAAGGATATTACAAGACACAACATAAGCAATTGATTATCGCAAAATAATTGTGTAAAATAAATGTAAAAAAAGATACAACACAAATATACAAATAAGCAAATGGCATTAAGACATGTGGTTTTGAAATAGAGAAGCTCTAAATAAGAACGTGTAATGACGTTTGTACCGCTTTCCATTTTGTTCGTATCTATACAGGTGTAATTATACAGAATTTTTAAAATTGATGTTACAGCTAATAATGTCATTTTATGAGAAATTTTATTTCTGTAAACGGGTGATGTTTTGTAGTTGTTTGTAGACGTTTGTACCGCTTTCCGTTTCGTTTGTACCCCTACAGGTGTAAATATATCGAATGTTCAAAATTGATATTAGAGCTATTAATGTCATTTTTGGGATATTTCAATTTTGTATACGGATGCTGTTTTGTAATTGCCTGCAGACGTTTGTACCGCTATCCGTTTTGTTTGTACCCCTACAGGTGTAAATACACCGAGTTTTAAATATTGATGTTACAGCTAATAGTGTCATTTTTTAAGATATTTTAATTCTGTAAACGAATATTGTTTTGTAATTGTCTGCAGACGTTTGTACCGCTATCGGTTTTGTTTGTACCCTTACAGGTGTAAATATACCGAATGTTCAAAATTGATATTAGAGCTAATAATGTCATTTTTGGGATATTTCAATTTTGTATACGGGTGCTGTTTTGTAATTGCCTGCAAACGTTTGTACCGCTTTCCGTTTCGTTTGTACCCCTACAGGTGTAAGTATACCGAATGTTCAAATTTGATGTTACAGCTAATAGTGTCATTTTTTAAGATATTTTAATTCTGTACCGAATATTGTTTTGTAATTGTCTGCAGACGTTTGTACCGCTTTCCGTTTTGTTTATACCCTTACAGGTGTAAATATACCGAATGTTCAAAATTGATATTAGAGCTAATAATGTCATTTTTGGGATATTTCAATTCTGTAAACAGGTGCTGTTTTGTTACCATCTGCAGATGTTTGTGTTGCTTTCCATTTTGTTTGTTATATTTCAATTTTGTATACGGGTGCTGTTTTGTAATTGCTTGCAGACGTTTGTACCGCTTTCCATTTTGGCATTCACTTCCCCAAACAAATTTAACTTGACTTTCTGTCAGCGCGTAAAGGGGCTTTGCCAAAGAAGAAAATCTTTCACAAATTTCCTATAATACGAACAAAACCCTAAGAAACTGTTTCTTTGTATGGGGGATCGGCCAATCTTTTACGGCAACAATCTTTTCCGGATCCGTAATCACGCCCTCTTCGGAAATTACGAGAATATTTTACATTTTTTTGGAAGAGAATACATTTTTTTGGATTAATTTTTAAATTAGCTTCTTTTAATCGCGAAAATACCAAATTTAAATTTTCGAGCATTTCTTCAAAACTTTTTCCAAAAATTATTACGTCATCCAAATATACCAAACATATTTTTGATAATAAACCGTGTAAAACTTTCTCCATAAGTCGTTCAAATGTCGCGGGGGCGTTACATAAACCGAACGGCATTATTGTAAATTGCCAAAGACCTCTGCCGATCGAGAAGGCCGTCTTTTCTTTGTCCTCCGATTGGACTTTTAGTTGCCAATAACCACTTTTCAAATCTAATGTGGAAAACCAACAATTACCTGTAAGTTGATCTAAAATGTCGTCGATTCTGGGAAGGGGGTATGAATCCTTTACCGTGATATTATTCAATTTCCGGTAATCGACGCAAATCTTAAACTGCCATCCTTTTTCCTCACCATGACAGCCGGAGAAATCCAGGGACTTTGTGATTCCTCAATAACTCCTTGTTCTCTCATATCCTCAATTATTTTATCTACTTCCTTCCTTAAATGAATTGGAATTCGACGAGGTACCTGCTTTATGAGGAGAGAGTCTTTCACATTGATAACATGTTCAACAACATTGCAATTGCCAGCCACAATAATTTCAGAGAATACATCACAATAATTATTTAAAAAGTTAGCAAAAATTTCTTTTTCTGTATTTTTTAAATTTATTGAATTATTTTTGAAAAGTTCTTTTAAAATAGATGGAATTTCATAAGAATCTTCGATTCGAGAGCAATTATAAATTATTTCTTTATTTGATTCCAATTCTTAAATTCATAATCAAAAATATTTTCTAAGTTAATTTTTTGAAGAAAATCGGCTCCCAATAAACAATTATCTTTTATGGTGGCAACGAACATAGGAAATAAAATCGAATGCTTTCCAACCTCTACTCTAACCTCTACTTGAAATTCAATTGAGACTTTTTCTCCCGTCGGATATCTTAGATTGCAATTTTCAACTCTAACCTTTTTAATATCTTTATCTATTAACTCTTTATTAATAACAGAAACATTGGAGCCCGTGTCTATTTTCAAAGAATAATCTTTACCATTTATTCTTCCATTGTAATAGAAATTATTTTGTCTAATTCTAGCAATATCAAAATTAATAAAACGATTCACTGTCGGGGCTTTTTGAGAGAAAGTCGAGCTCACCCCGCGTAGCTCGACTAAACCGCGTTTCCCTTCTCTTCAGGGCATTCTGACCGGAAATGCCCTGTTTTCCCGCACGTCCAGCATTCCCTGCCTTTCGAGGAAAAATTACTCCCTCGCCATTTCTCTTTCGAAGGACCCTTCTTATCGTGATTTTTCCGCGCGCTATTTTTATCGCTCTTATCACCGTTCCCGTTTTTCTCATCATGATCTTTCCGCGCGCCGTTCCTCTCCGCCTTTTGATAAAAATTCGCGCTATTAAATTTTCCGTAATTAGATTTTGCGAAATTTTCTCTCCTTTTCTCAAAATTTTCTCCCTGAATAATTTTTACCGTTTTTGCTCTCTCAAAGGCCAAATTTAAGGAGGTTATTCCTTCTAACTGAAGGGTCCTCCTCAAGAAACCATCGAAGAGAGCCGAAATAAATTGCGCGCACGCGATTTTATCCCTTACTGCGTACGGACATTCGGGATATGCAAATCGTGACAACCTTTCCAACTCAGCACCAAAAGAAGCAAGATCTTCCCCAAATTTTTGTTTTCGATTCGTAAATAACGAAAGTAGATATACTATGAGAGTTCTAACCCAGGTCCTCTGAGGGGGGTGCGGGGCGCGGGGGGTTTTCCGAGACGAGGGGTATGACGTCACGCGGGGTGGGGGTATCTCGTAGGCGCGGGGGCTGACGTCACGCGGGTGGAGGGGGATGTTTCGACAAAAGAGGGGGAGTTTTCTGAGTGCAATATTTGTAGATGGTATCTTTACGACTTTTTTATGAGGGTTCTTAGACATATTCCCCAAAAAGGTATAGAACAAGCGCCGATGATTGACAATTTTGTACCCTCGTTAATATAATTTTATTATGGAAGCGCCGATGTCCGGCTGCTCGAACTTGTCAACGGAGCGTTCTAGAGTTCATTAAAACTATGTTTCCCATTTTATGGACATTTTATAGGTGCAAATGTAAAAGCGTTGACGTTCGGCAGCTTTGTACCCTCGCAGAAAATCTCCCATAAACGAGAGCGAAACATCTTCCATAATATCTTTTAAGGAAAAATTGCGACGTATCGGCGCCAACGTTCGGCTGCTCGAATTTTTATAAACAGATAGCGCTCGATTTTATTACTATGATATTCCTTTGCGATAATTTTGAGAGGGATAGGGCTGAAGCTTATGGAGAGTGGGTCTCCGCGTCAAAAAGTCTTTAGCATTCGACGAGTTAAAGTGTCCTATGCGAAGTGTCAGTGGCACAGTGCAGTGAGTTAAAAAGAAATGGAAAATAATAATTTCGAGAGAATATTAGACGAGTCATCTGATGAAGATCACGAGTTGTCGGATAACAATGTAGACGAATCTGACGAAGATCATTGTTGTTGAGTGACAGTAATTATATTAGTGATCGCAGTGAGGACCTTACGGATATTCACGACAAGGTAGTGTCTAATTCACAAATCCTTGCGCTAAACGGACGTACAAAAGTTTGCGCCATATACTTTTATTATTCTACGGGTAGTGCTCTGGCTTTATCTACTTCATGTATGATCTCTATTCAAGATTTCGGACACATGTATGCTGTACGAAAGCATGTGATTAAATTACACAATGCAGTGGATTGCCGATGGTGTTGCTATTGTAGAAAATCATTGTGTCAGATATTTCCATGTGATATGTGTCCTATTTGCACAAAATAAACTTTTGGAGATTGTGCTGGGACACTTAAAGTGAGAATTCTACAAGTGTTGTGAAAATGGCGAGTCAGAAAAAATCGAAGGTGTCTTCGGTGGTACAGTTTCTACGAAATCGTGAACTCGGTGTACAGAAACCCCAAACAAAAGATTTGGCCCATTTTATAGAAATTCATGAAGATATTTTAAGAACAACTGGCGGTTTATCTAAATGCTTCAGAGCACACAACAATATCAAATGCTTTCGACGTCGCTATAAAAGCTGTGTGGTTTACTTTAAAGGATCTGAGAACCCATATATTGGTCGAATGGATATGCCATCACCATCGGCATCATGCGAATCATCGGATTATGATTTTTCGGACAAAGATATTGAGGAACCATTATAATTTTTCAGACCGAGATATTGAGGAACCATATTCTCCCTAATCTATCATGGAGGCAGTATGTAATACTTGTAAGTATTTATTTAAATAAATTAAAATATTTATAAATTAATAAAAAAAAATTTTCTGTTATGCAGAAGGGACCCCTTGCTGTCCCATAATGGTCCTCTACCGCCTCGCTGCCACCGCCCCACCACCTCGCAGCCGCTGCTCAACCGCTTGCCGCCGACGCATTAAAAATTTTTATATTTTGTATTTTAAATTTATATTGTTTATCTATTTATCTTATTATTTGTATTTTTCTTATATATTCATATTATATTATTATATTTTTTATATTTTTATATTATATTCATATTATATTATTATATTCTTATATATTCTTATATTTTAAATTTTAAATTCACATACACACATATTCATACGCACACACACACGCACACACACATACACACACAAAATTATAAATATTACACATACCTATTTTATGAATAAAAAAAATTATTTTAAACATAAAAACACATATTTTACTTTAGAATAATTCCTCTCTTTCCTCCCATTTATATTAAGAATATTATTATAAAAGAATTATTATAATTAATATTGGAAAAAAATATTAAAAAAAAAAATCTCCTTCGCATGCACCTCGCGCTATCTCTTTCTTCTCTCTCGCGCTATCTCTCTCACGGTTCCTAGCCTCGCGCTATCTGTCACTCTTTCGTGTACCTCGCCGCGACATATCTCTCCTTCACATGCGCTATCTCTTTCTTCTCTCACGCTACCTCTCAGTCTCTAGCCTGGCGTTTCCCCTTCCCCGTATGACGTCAGGACCCCGCAAGGACCCCGCAACAAGTTATGTATGAGAGCTGCTTACGGGTGGGAGAATGGAAATGCATGCAAAAATTACATCATAATTTAGACTTTAAAAACTCTTTATTTATATATTTTTTCTAACATATTATGGACTAAAAATTAAAGCTGCCAGCTCACAATCGATGAGTTGATGTTTATTGAAGGCGTCGCTAGCGCGTATTACATTTGATACTTCTTTAGGATTCTCGTTACATTGGACGCGATATTTGAAAATTGTGTAAATTTAACATCGACTGTCTCGGTAATTTTAACCAATCGATCAAAAGATACATCAATGCATGGATCGAGATCGAACATACGGTGTAACGTCGATTCGATCATCATCATACATACATTTGAAGATTCGAGACTTATGAGTTTGGCGTTGTTAATCGTATGAACTCGCATTGTTAGCGGTCCAACGCTTATAAAACTGTGGACATCATTAGAGTCGTTCCGAAGAAAATTTTAAAGTATCATCGAATATGAAATTTTTATGCTTTTATTCCATATATTCCTACAATTTTTTTTGAAGATCTTATATTGAAAATTATTGTATGGAATTCACAAATTTGACATAATAACTTTATAAAAGCGTATTTATTTCGTTTTTAAATCGGATTTTTTTTTATGCAAAGAATAATATTATAAAATCGTAAATCCCCTTACTAATCTTGATCATTGAATAAATCTCACCATTTATCTACATTTCCCTTCAATCAGAAATTTATATAAATTTAAAATCATACTATATTATCGTATGCAATTAATTATAATTGCGATTTAGTGCGATTATTTATATTTATAGTAAAAAATGGAAAAATGTTTATATTTGTTTTATTTGAATATAAATGCATAACGAGAAGACTAGAGGAGACCGGGACTAGTAGGTTCAGTTCAAAGATATTATAAAACCTTTATTAAAGATATTAAAATACCTCTTTTGTTATAAAATATATTTTTTTTTGTTTTGAACACGCGTTTAGATTGGTCATCACTAATTAAATAAAAATATATTATATAACTAATTTTTATCAGATCTATATTGATATTTTATTTCTTCTAATATAACAATATTAATATGTGTGCAATTGAAAACTATTAAAATCATCAAAAAAGCCCGATCTCTAAAAGTTAATAAATTATATAATTTTTTCCGTGATTCACGTATATGGCACCACTGTGCGACATCTCTCTCGCGCTATCTCTCGTAAACACCTCACGCTCTCTCTCTCTCTCTCTCTCTCTCTCTTTTAAACATTCTCATGGTCCTTTCCGCAGGTATAAACAAAACAGCGTATGGCGTATAGCATTACGGTGAGCGCTGATGTCCTACCGCTCGAATTTATAAACAGATATTTATTACTACGATTTATCTGATGGGGCTGAAGCTTATGGAGAGAGGGTCTGTCTCTGCGATGTTCATCACAAAGTTTAAAGCAGTCGCTGAGCTAAGTATCGCTAAGTGTCATCGAGCTAAGTTATTAAGTGCAGTGCAAAATGCCTTTTGGATCGGGAGACATTTTGGGCTCAAATTTTTTTTTAACAAGAATATCCTTAGGACTTCATGAAATAATAGACATAATATCTTGGAAGACCCACCTGCTAGAAAATTTATTGAGGACTCTGTTCCTTATATTCACAATGCCGGTAAGTTTTTATTATTATATAATAAATTTGTTTATTAATATTATCTACCAAATTTGTCGATTTTCAGAAAATAACCGAGGAATCCATCCAAATCGGTGGATACCTTAATCATCGGCATATAGAACAAGTACGAAATTATCGGTGGTGCGATCGGCGGGAATTGGCCGAGCTATGGGACGACGCGGAGGGGATCGTGGAATGGGCACAGGATTACTAGTGAGATGACGTCTTCTGCCTCAGAAAATTGTTCGGCGAGGAATCATATCCTCCCGAACCTGTCAGGGAGGAATTATGGGTCTAGTGAGTATCTCTTTTTAATTTTAAATATTATTAAAATAATAAAATAATTAATAAAAATTTTAAATTTTTTAAGTTGTTTTTATATCGCTAGTACAATAATCAAAGGGGTAGTTGTAAATTAATCGACCAAACTAGCCAAAATTTGTTTATTTAATAGAAGTTACATCGCTTCGACCATATGGTTGTGGTCCTTTTCAAGTATAAACTGAAATAATAATTAATTTAAAAAAAACGGTTTGAATACAAAAAACAGTAATATACATAAATGGATTTGCTATAAAATTTTGAGTACATACGTTCTTATTGAAACACTTCACAAATTTAAGTTAAAACAAATCATTAATGTGATTACGAATTTTTTATACATTAATTCTTTTTTGTATATGTCGTTTGATGATGTGTTTAGGTTAAACAATTATTAAGTAAGATATCATTCACCATCTCAATGTTTTTATGATGGAAAATGTCATTGGATAGTAGAATGACATGATCAACCAGATTATAAATAGTATTAATTTTATATTTTAAAGGGTGGTTAGAAAAAAAAAGTTTATATATCTTCCAGAACATGTAGGTTTCCTGTACCAATTAGTAATGAGTCTATTGTCTGAACGAATGATCGTTGTATTTAGGAAATTAATGGAAGAACTGACTTCAATTTCATATGTGAAATTCAAGCGTTGGTGGTAATTATTAAAAGTCATTAATATCTCATCTATTTTTGTACGTGGCAATATAGCAAAAACGTCGTCTACATATCTATAATATATGGGGACAGTGAAACTTAACAAACTTAAACATTGTGTCTCCAAATCATCCATCACAATATCTGCTATGATAGGTGATAAAAGAGAACCCATCGGGCTGCCAAATATTTGTT
>NW_028141389.1:0-53609 GCF_030444845.1 Prenolepis imparis | reverse complement strand
GCAGCCGTTAAAATAAATTTATGATTTTATATTTCCTGGTGTCAATCAATTTGAAATACTCTCTCTTTCTCTCTTTCTCTCTCTTTCCCTAGTAATGCCAAACAAAGTTAACAAAGAATTTTTTGACACTTATCCAATTTCTTAAAACTTTTGATTACATGACTTTTGTTTGCATTAAGATATTGTATACATATAACAAATTTAAAATTAAAAACACATTTCGTATGCTTTGTTTTGATACATATTTTCTCCTACTTAATGGACATCTAGAGTCAATGTCTTCTATGTTAAATTAAATATGTAATAAATGTAAAAGAAAAAAAACGAATGGATTTTAATAAAAAAATATGTTTAACCAGATTGCAAATCGTGGAGAAACGGCTTTTCCATATTTACTCCATGAAGTGGAAAACAATATCATTTATCAATTTTTAATCAAATATAAATCTATTAAAAGTGAAACATCATACTAATCCTCAATGAAATCTAAAATTTGTCAATGAGATAGAGATTAATTATTGATCTTATAAGCTATAAGCGGACGTATCTCGAGTAATTATTGCTTTATAACATCAAGTAATTTCTTTCTCAAATATATATCAATTATTGTACTTATTAAATTGTCAATTATACATACAATTATAAACTCTTTTATTCAAAAACTATTTCTTATCTATATTTACTCAATATTTGCTCAATTGTATAGAATTTGTGACCACGCAATTATGCACGACAATCAATTAGTGCGTGCCGGCACAGGAGAATTGCATCAGCCACTTTTGTTCTTAACAACGTGTCGGTCGGTGTCGAATCGTCTCTCTTCATTTTTGAATATCGGATTTGTTCGTATTATATGTTTTAGTAGTGCATTGAATCCAATTCACGTGGCAAAAAGTGTTGTATAATAAAAATATATAGTTATTATATTAATAATATAATTATTTTTTTAGAAAAAATTGTTATTTATAATACTCAAAACCTTATTTTACCATCTTATTATATATCATACCTTATACATATGGTATGTTACGCGTCAAACGGAACAGCTTTACAACCAAAATTGAGGTCTAGCTAAAAATTCCCTCTTGGCCGGAAAAATTACTTTAATATATCTATTTTATAATGCTATGTGTTATTTTAGTAGAATCCAATATGGCGGCCTTAAAATGGCAGTTTTATTTTCAAAAAACACATTAACTAATTTATTAATCTATTCTGTAAAAAAAATTTCCAGCCAATTTCCAGCAATTGGAAGCAGCCCTACATCGAATATGGTTCGAAATTCTGCAAGCCACAATTAGAGCCTGCTTTAATATGCGTGAGCGCCTGCAAGAGGTCATCCGAAGACGAGGCAGAAATATACAATTTTAAATACGAACACATATATCCCTGCCCCAACACACACACACACACACACACACACACACACACACACAAACACGATGGGCAAAATCCGACCAGCAACTTTCCCGTAGTGCCCATCGGATAATGCTAATGTTGGCGGTAATTGAATATATAGGCAAAAATGCATATGTAACTTTGATATGCTGTAACTTCGCGAAAAAAAATCGTACGGTATTCAATTTTTTTTTAAATTTGTAGAGAAAAGTCCATATTTTACGATAGTTAAGATGATATTTGCGAAAAAGCACTTTAGTACACTCCGTAGAGTTCGTCAAACTATGCAATTTTTTGAAAAAAAAAGACGTTCCTCCTTTTAAAGGGATGGAGAAAGGGGGAGAGAATAAAATCAAAATCGAACGAAAGTTCCTTAAAGTAGAAACTTTACCCTTTAAAACAAAAAAAAATTTTTTGAAATACGACAATTTTTCGCGGAGATACGCTTATTTGAATTTGTGCTAAATTGTCATATTAAGTACGTGTTGCGATAATTTTTTTGACGAGTGTATATAACCTAAAAATTCTTTTGCACAACAAACATATTGCTCTATCGTACCTAGGAGCTGAGCTATCTTATGATCACCACTGTGTAAGATTTTTTTTGTAAGATTTTTTGTAATGCTACCGACATTCACGTTATCTGATGTACACAACGAGGAAGTTGTTGACCATGGTCGTTTCTTCGATCGTTTTTTGCATAAAAATGCAACACTTTGCTGTATTTGCGTATTATGCGATTAATTAATCGATGAATTAAAAAACTCGTCCCATGTGTACAATGTATGTATGCGTCAATGTTAAGTGTGATGGTGTGGCGTGTGTGTATGGTGACTTGTGTATAATCGAATGTTTCTTGTATTTGAATATATGTAGATCAATTAGTAATTAAATGCCTGATCTACATATGTTAAAAACAAGAAACATTCAATTTCACGCAAGTCATCATACACGCGACACAGCATCACACTTAATATTGATACACACTTGCATCATACACATTATGTGCAAAATCCGACCGAGCAACTTCCTCGTGACGTACATCGGATAACGTGAATGCCGATGACATTACAAAAAATCTTATAAAACACAAAAGTGATTAAAAGATCTGATAGCTCAACTCCTAGATACGATAGAGCAATAATGTTTCTTGCCATTTAAAAGTGGAAGTTTCCTACTCCAAAGCCAATATGGTGGCATATTTGGTCCCGTCCTTTCTTTTTCCATAGACGGCTACAAAATCATGATATTTCCAGACTTTTTACACGATCTCATTTTGGGTCTTACAAGAAAAATAGTTAAACAAATAAATGTCTGGTGAAAATAAGTGAAAATCTGTTCATTGTACTATATACTTTCTGAGAAAAAACAAACTTTATCACTAATAAAGGAAAAAACGATAAAACAGTAAAAAATGGTATTTTGACCGTTTCTTAAACTGAAAATGAACGTTTGTTCCTTTAATGTTTTTCAAGTGGACATTTTAACCAATTAAAAACGTTTTCGAGAGTTCGGTAATAAAACGTTTCAAAGAAACATTTGTGAAACATCTCTGAAACGAATTCTACGTCATTTTACGTCACACACATTCCGTGAATATCAACATTTTTACATTATTGATATCAGTTTTTTTAAAGAGTAATATTTCAAGAAAATTATTTTTTTTTAAACTTGAAAGATAAAATATTGTAACAGCTACGTAAATAAGTGACTGCCCTCTACACTCTCTACACTCTGACGATATAGCACGCGCTATATAACCTTCTAGCTATATAAGTCGACACGGTGTAACATTTAGTGTCACACAATATATAACTCTATTCTGAAGAGCTTCGCAGTTAATACTATTAAAAAAATAAAAGTGATTATTGTGTGTTACAGTATATAACATTATGTTATTTTATCGATTTGTACTTATCTTGTGTATTTGTATAAATTATGACGCATTATCTTATGTTTCTGCACAAGTTTACGAATCTAATGGCAGTGAATACGAAAAAATTAGTAGCAGTATATTGCCCGCTTATACCATCGCTTTGAGAGCCGATCTTGTCAATTCAACTATATGCAAAAAGGAATTACGAGATTTCCGAGATGCCGTAAATCAACGAATACTGTGGAGCTTGAAAAGTTAGTAAAATTTTTATTCATGGTCACATTTATAAAATAGCTCGAAAATTAAAACAAATTATTTTAAAAACATATTTATGTTTACTTTACACTGAATTAATTATTTAATTTTAGAAATTGTTAGTTAAAATTAACTAAAATTTTACTATTTTTGTACCAATCTCTATTATTGTTTGTAAAAAAAGCAGAAAATTAGTCTATAATTAGACTATAATTAATATTAATTATTGAGAATGTCACAGCGCTATAATAAATGTACATTATGCGCATGTACGAAATTATTTCAGCACTAAATATTTTTTTATATTTACAGATTCAATATATAAACAATTGATTTAATATATTAATAAAAGGCTTCAATAAAAGTAACAATAGTAAAAATAATATAAAAACCAGCATAGTTTTCTTAATTTAAATGATTTGAATGACTATATGTACCATTCTATACATTCATCTGTTGCGATCCGAATTATTGCGTTCTATTTTAATTAAGTTATCTCACTTGATCAAGAGAAAACGGTATAATAGAAAAATAAAAAAAATTCTCATTATGTCATCCGCTATTAGAAAACTGATCGTCCTAATTAACATTACATCGTAATTAACATTAAAATTTTCTCAAAATACAGACTTCGAGTTCCTTTTTCGTTTTTGAAGCTTATCAATATCATAATTATTAGCTGCGTTATTAATATTTAACGTTTCACAATTTTTTTCTATTTTTCCACTGTACCGCTTTTTTTGACCGAATGTATGTATATTTAATAATAACGTCATCTTCCGCTAGCGTTAATTAACACCAAAGAAAATGCATGTTCTGTGAACAACCAAATAATTTCAAACATTAATTTTTCTTGAAACTTATGCACTATTATCCACGTTTGGCTCTCAATGGCCTGGAAAATTTAACCTTAAAGTTAGTATTCACAAGAACCCTATCAAGTTTTTAGTGTTTTATTGAAAAGTTATAAAAAATACAAAATATACATAAGAGATGATGACTGATTTATTTTTAATGTAATGTATAAAAAAAATCTAAAAAAAATATTTGTGTACTTAATTTTTCTTGGAGAATTTTAAGGAAAAGTAAATATTATTCAAAAAGACAAAAAGGCTCGTATAATGCAACGCAATAAATAATAATAATGGAATATAGTGAAAGGCCAACTAACGAGCAAATAAATAGATATAATATAATATAATAAATTCATTTAATCATGCTCTTAAAATTAATAACATGTAAATTCTTAACATGTAGACGTTTCGAGTTACTTAGTCTTCCTCAGTACAAATTCTAACTTAAACAAACGCTTAAATAATATAATAATTAAATAATTAAAATATATCAAACGACCATGACGAGCGAAATATCCATCAATATTTTAACATCGGTGTATTTTCTAAGAGGCACAGCAAGAATAACATTTCCCATCTTATCATTATGGAACGCTTTTGTTAGTAATGAGAGATTTTTTAAACCCATTCTTCGTTTGAAGGCGAGAAAGGATTTGTCCAAATTTTGTCAGTTTGAATGTATTTGTCAATCAATATATTGTCAGATAGTCAGATATAGAGTCAAGTTAGAGACATGCTATAGATAAGAAGCTAAAAACAGAATTTTATTATCAGGACGCATTTTACAGTTTAATACAAAGATACAAACCGGTCTGTTTCTATGGAACTCGCATTTATATTGATTGACAAATACATTCAAACTGACAAAATTTGGACAAATTCTTTCTCGCCTTCAAACGAAGAATGGGTTTAAAAAATCTCTCATTACTAACAAAAGCGTTCCATAATGATAAGATGGGAAATGTTATTCTTGCTGTGCCTCTTAGAAAATACACCGATGTTAAAATATTGATGGATATTTCGCTCGTCATGGTCGTTTGATGTACTTTAATTATTATATTATTTAAGCGTTTGTTTAAGTTAGAATTTGTACTGAGGAAGACTAAGTAAGTCGAAACGTCTACAATTAAAGCATTTTGTATTATATTATATTATATTTTGTATTATATTTATTTATTTATTTTTCCTCTTTCCTTTAAAAATAAATATTATATTTAATATGTATATAAAACGGAATCAATCCTTAATTGTTCAAATATACTATTTTTTAATATTGTAATAAAAAAGAACAAATTTACAGTTACAGATATCCTATCGAATGTAATATAATTTAACATAATTAATCTCAAAAGGATACAATAAAAACGTATTTATTAATATATTAATTAACAAAAAATAGTAAAGTTGCACGTAATTATAAATAAAAATATGCTATTACGTCGATGTCATAGAAATCATAGATGAATCATAGATTGTCTAGTTTGTGCGTAAACATATCTATTTATTCTCTGATCTTTAACATCGAGTCAAAGAGATTTTCCTTGTTGATTTTCCTCGATCAATTCTATTTTTAAGTGCATAAAAACATGTTTTCTCATTCTTAGCTCACATATATGTAAACTATTTATTGCCAGATAATTGCTCTATAATATATTAATATTTGAAATATAAAAGTTTTAATATATAAATTTAAATTATTTTTTATAAAGTTTTATAAATATATAAATTATTATAAATTTAATTATTAAATATAAATATATAAATTGTAATATATAAATTATTTAACAATATGTAAGATGTGATTTGCCAGTCGAATTTTTAAAACAAGGTTAAGAATATTTATTGACCAACACTGGCTAAGACTAATTCTTATATTATAAGACTTTATTTGGGAATAATCTCAATTCGAGATTTAATTTCCCGAATCCCCTCTAACCCCCCTACAGAATTATAGGCGAAAAAAATATATATCCGAAAGTCGCTGAATCGGGAATCGAACCCGAGACCTTTCGCTTGCCGGGCGACTGCTCTCACCAACTGAGCTATTCAGACCCTTCGATTCTATACTTTTCTCTGCCTTGATAAACAATTCCAATCAACACCATTATTAGGTCCAGGTGTGTAAATAACAATATGTAAGATGTGATTTGCCAGTCGAATTTTTAAAACAAGGTTAAGAATATTTATTGACCAACACTGGCTAAGACTATCGACTTTCGGATATATATTTTTCTCGCCTATAATTCTGTAGGGGGGTTAGAGGGGATTCGGGAAATTAAATCTCGAATTGAGATTATTCCCAAATAAAGTCTTATAATATAAGAATTAGTCTTAGCCAGTGTTGGTCAATAAATATTCTTAACCTTGTTTTAAAAATTCGACTGGCAAATCACATCTTACATATTGTTATTTACACACCTGGACCTAATAATGGTGTTGATTGGAATTGTTCACCAAGGCAGAGAAAAGTATAGAATCGAAGGGTCTGAATAGCTCAGTTGGTGAGAGCAGTCGCCCGGCAAGCGAAAGGTCTCGGGTTCGATTCCCGATTCAGCGATTTTCGGATATATATTTTTCTCGCCTATAATTCTGTAGGGGGGTTAGAGGGGATTCGGGAAATTAAATCTCGAATTGAGATTATTCCCAAATAAAGTCTTATAATATAAGAATTAGTCTTAGCCAGTGTTGGTCAATAAATATTTTTAACCTTGTTTTATAAATTATTTATTTTTGTTGTTTAATATGTAAATTTATGAAAGAAAAACTGGCATTACGAGTAGCGAGCGCCTGATAGCATAAGGCAGATACGAATAGGGCGCGTATAGTGGCGTTTCTAGATTATTTCCAAAAAATGCGTTATCAGAATACAACTTTATTATATATGGTTAAATTTGGTATTAAATATGCTATCAGACTGGTTATAACATAAATTTCAAAATTTTCAAAAATTAGGAAGGGGAGGGAAATTTCGAAAAATTTGACATTTTTGAAAAATATTAAAAACCATATAACTATTATTTAAAACATTTTTTTATATCTTTTACCGTTTTGACGTTATTAGCTTAGAAATAAAAAAATCGATTTTCTTCAAGGGAGTGTTTCACCCCCTGAACGTCGAGATACACAGCTAAAAAAAAATATGGGTCAGTAGTAAGTGGGGATGTATGGCCCGTCATAACAAACCCCCACCACTCGGCCACTGGCGCCGTCCCCCCACCACTCGGTCCCTGACGCTGTCAGATATGGCCCGTCAAACTAACCCTCCTCCACCACTCGGCCGCGGACTCTAGAGAGGGGAATGGTGGGGGGAATGCCGATTGGTCACGCCGGTGAGATAAAAAAGGGTAATAAAATGTATTTGCATAGGTCCCGGTGCGTCGAAGGAAATCTTCGATAATAATTACGGTAAGAAATAATTGAAAAGGAAGAGATTATGCAATATTATATTTAATTAGACGATTAATGACATGACAGAGGGGTGACAGAATTATCCGACAAAATAACGATAAAATGCTGAAGTCGCCGTGGTATACCGAAATCATTGTAGGGAGTATGACATCCCCGTCTACCTCTTGCAGTAGAGCGAATGGGCATCGGCGTCCATGTATAGCGCTGAAAAAAATTAACAAAAACCACAAGCATTTATTTCGGCCGAGCGCTTACTCAGCGTTGCATTGCCAGATATCGTTGGTAACAAAGGAAACAAAAAGATATACAAAAAATACAATCGGCCAGCGTCCGTTATTATGCCTAACCGATTACTCAACGTCGACGGGTACTATCGGCACCTCAGGTAACAAAAAGAGTTCTAATAAAAAACACGTGCATTAACATTCTAGTAAACAATATAGTTAGGAAGTGCAGCATGGACATTTGTTGGATAATAAAACAGATATGATCAGGCATGGGAGTCTGAGACGCATTATTGAGACAGCTGCTGTTATTGAGGACGTAAATTACGCTTTAAAGTTTTTTAAAAGATTGAGTTTCTGTTTTGCTATGAGATTAGAGAATGTGAGAAAAATAACAAAAAATACAAGTAAAAAAGTTTCACACACATTTATTATTACTAATTTCTTCATATAAATTGATATTACAAATACATAATGTTTAAAACGATACATAAAAGTATTTTATTGAAATTACTGAATTACATATGATATCAGCTAGCAACTACGTTAAAACGTTTCGGATAAAGTTCCGAATAGGTGAACCCTCCGATTATTTTGAAACTACACTATTTTTTGTATTTTTGAACGCTGATTACGAATATGATAATGAAAATTTGCGACAAGGTCATTTTCAAGGTCAAAACAAAAAAACTGAAAAAATATAACTTTTTAGACATTATTTCAATAAATATTAATGTAACAAAAAAATGTTTCAAATAAAAGTTGCAGATCTTATAAAAATATATCATTTATGTTCTATAAATTTTTTGCGTAAAACTGATAGTTTTCGAAAAAAATTAGATAAGAAGAACCCTCTCAAACATCAATATATTCTTCGTTCTCAGCCGAACCCGGTCACGACAAGGACGTGACGAAGAACTGACTCCATTTTTTTCTTTTTATAATTTTTATATTTTTTTATAATTTGTTTATATTTTTAATATTTTTTAATACTTCGCGTGGAAAAGTGTATGCGTGGAAACAGTGGGTTCCGCCCCTCTGCGGGGGGCTCCACTACCGAAAAACTAGACAAATAGGTTTGCGTGGAACCTCGCTCTGCGTGGAAAGTTGCAAACCCATGTGGAACCTCGCTTCGCGTGGAAAAGTGTATGCGTGGAAACAGTGGGTTCCGCTCCCCTGCGGGGGGCTCCACTACCGAAAAACTAGACAAATAGGTTTGCGTGGAAAGTTGCAAACCCATATGGAACCTCGCTTCGCGTGGAAACAGTGGGTTCCGCCCCCCTGCGGGGGGCTCCACTACCGAAAAACTAGACAAATAGGTTTGCGTGGAACCTCGCTCTACGTGGAAAGTTGTAAACCCGTGTGGAATCGTATATGTACTGCAAAGTACATGCTTAGATGGGAGAACAGATATAAGATTTAGATTCCATCGTTTTTGTTGAAAACTATCACTCATACGGTAAAAATTAATAGAACATAAAATGTTTTTCTCTGTAAGATCTAAAATTTTTATGGGTTTTTCATGATTTTCACTATGAAAATGAGAGATGCGCCAATTTTCACTATGATATTCGTAATCAGTGCATCAAAATACGTAAGAATACTGAGTTTCAAAAAAATCAGAGGTGAGCACTTTTCGGAACTTCACCCGCCGTTTTTAGTCTTTAACATCAATTTTCTCGAAAACTTTCAGTTTTACGCAAAAAATGTATAGATCATAAATGATGTATTTTTACAAGAACTACAACTTTTATTTGAAACATTTTTTTCTTACATCAATATTTATCGAAATAATATCTAAAAAGTTATATTTTTTTCAGTTTTTTTGAGTTTTGACCTTGAAAATGACCTTGTCGCAAATTTTCATTATCATATTCGTAATCAGCGTTCAAAAATACAAAAAATAATGTAGTTTCAAAAAAATCGGAGGGTTCACCTATTCGGAACTCCACCCCGGTCTACGGCCGCAGCGGCTGCCTCCAGGTGTCATCCCAAGGGGAGATGGGGGTCCCGATTGGGGGGCATCTTTAATTGACAGCATCGACTCCCCCGCACGTGCAGCGACATGAAATCACGGACGATTTCAGCATGTGAGATTTATCTGTCAAGCTACCTCTTTCTCTTTCTTCCCCTCTCCTTCTCTCTCTCTCTCTCTCTCTCTCTCTCTCTCTCTCTCTCTCTCTCTCTCTCTCTCTCTCTCTATCCTTTTTTTTTCCTTCTTGCTCTCTCGCTCTTTTTTTTATAGCCCGATCTCTTTTCCCGTTCGCTTCTTTGAATCGGATCTAATGATTGGTGATGAAATGCAGAGAGGTCTTTTTGAGATCTTACAACCCAAATATATATGTATATGTATATATATGTATATATATAGGGAAGGGGAATGTGAGAATGTATTGAGTATCGTGATACTTGGAGCGAAATGCAACGAGATAACATCGCGCGGGCACACATTTGCATTTGACATCAAAACAAAAATATGCTTAAATATCTTAAAGTATCCTATATATGTATACGTACAAAAATTTAAAAATTCTCTGACGTCCGTCACAAATAATAACGATAGCGTTTGCATGAATCGTAACAGGACTTTCAACTCTGGCATTATATAAGATGACACATATTCGATAAAGTGACTCTCCATGAAAAGAGAGAAATTATATTTTCGATTATTTATTTGAATAAAAAAAATCTTTCAATAGACGGTCGCAAAAGCGTAAAAATCTTCTGTCGCGCATGGCATCTTTATCTTAACTCACGCAGGCTCTATCGAGACAAAAACTAATCGTAACTACGTCAGAAAATCACTAATATTTTTTTTCATATATCAAAATGCTGCATATAAAATTTAATAAGCGGCAACTCTAGAAAAATTACTTAATATGTATATACATACATCTATCGCTAAATAAATTTAATACATTCTCCGGACGCCTTAAGTACACAGATAGTTTTGCACACAAATATAAAAATAATATATTATAATAATAATATAAACATATTAAATATATATATACATATTTTTTTATTTATAATTTGAAAGTTCTTGAATTCAAATTTATATCGAAAAGACTAAAGAAGAAGAAGAAAAAAAAGTAGAATAAAGATCTATATATATAATTATCAAGTCGGTGTATTGAAGGATTGTCCGGTAAATATCTGATGTTACACATTCAACGGATTCGTCAATCAGTAATCTTAAGAATATCGAAAAACGTAAATGTAAATACGCTTGTAAAAGCACTGCAACGATTCAGGACATTGAAAAAAAAGAAAAAATTGAAAAGCCGTGTGAATAGCGCACTCTCACCTGAAGCACGTATCAACACAGCGGCTTCTAGGAAATAATAAAAAAATAAATCAAGTATATCAGAGAGAGAGTGTGTGGTGGCCAACTTACCTCGATGCTATCGAGAAATTCAAATTGACCACACGACGAGATCTAGATTGGAAAGAAAGCTGTATGGAACGGAACGATTATAACGTGACACACGGTGCCGACACTATTCTAGAGTCACGAAAAGACGCCAGAGCACAACTAGAACTTGTGCAACTAGAATGTGAGTTTCCTGATCTGCGTGATACGCGTATTATATCATACACAGGCACATATAATGCAATGAAACCGCAACTGGAGATGCTCGCGACTGCATTTCCAGGGAGAGAGAAAAAAACGTTTAAAAACAAATAAAAATGAAGAAAGAAAGACAACTTGGCGATGTTTTGCAGCCCAGGAAACTCGTGCGAACGTTCCTCTAGAAATAACGTATCAATACTACGTAGAAATAGCCTCTACGATCTAGAATAAACGAGAAGGAAAGAATCACCTCGTGACTATTTGGTAGAAACGTGCAGATTCGCAAAATACTTTCTTCGATTAGGCTAGAAGAAGAAAAAAAAAATTATAAAGACGTAACATTCGACGTGGATCTTTCGCAGATCCGTCATCCACTGCTATAGCTATAAAAAGTCAGAGAGAGCTTTTAGTCGCAAGAGAGTATTTTCCGACAACAATCACGAGAGACTCCGCAATCGACCCCGACTAAAGCACGGCCTCTAAAAGAGTGATGTGTGGTGTGTATTTTTTTTTTTTTTTTTTTTTTCTCTCTCATTGTCATCGCTGTCAACATTCCGGTGTCGTCAGATTGAACGATAGCTCTTGCACTTTCTATCGCAAGATCCTCCCATCTGCAACGTGTACTCACATATTCGTCGAAGGCTTGATCCAATTTATTTACGATCAATGAAATCAAAGATATCTGATTAAGGCAGATCTCTAATCAATGTCTCGCTCTTATCCGCACGTGGGATAATCTCTACAAACGATATACCGTATCATTTATATTGGCGGATTAAAAAATTACGGATGACGAAGCATCGTCACCCCAACGTGTGCATCTTCGCACAAGAATTCATCATCATCATCATCATCTGAACATAAAGTTTGAGACGCGTCCTGGGGGAAAAATGCTATTTCCGGGAGCCCTCAATTTGATAAGTGTGTTTGATAGATTTTTTACCGAGAAAAAAATGGCAAGAGATCCTTTTCATCGAAATTTTTCATCAATTTTTTTAATGTAACAAATCCAATTTTAATTTAATCAGAAATGAATTTGAGTTAACTTAGATTTTATAATACAGAAGAGACTTTATAATACATAACACTGTATTATACATAACACTGCTTGTCTACGGTATGCTCTTGTTATTGTTCAAATGTTCACCTGTCGATGATGTTTGAATCGTAACGTTATAGCCGAAGAAGAAACAAACATCTCAAGAAAAAGGATCATCATTGGTCAGAGTTCATTTCTCAATACTTTGTTCTCTGTTATGTCACCTCGCTATTTTAAAAGAATTATTTCAACGCAATTTATCACAAATTATTATTTATTATAGTTATGGTACGTGATATGCTGGTTTAAAATTAAATATATTGTTAGAATTTTTAAGTTTTGAAAATATATGTTTTAAAGATTAAGATTAATATAACATTTTTAGAATGAAATATATTACATCACAGAAAAGTGCAATTAATTATCTTCTCTATTTTAATCTAAAATCAAGTTTGATATCAAATTTGTATACCAATAAATTCTAGTAAATTGATATATCCTTGTTTTGCAAAAAAAAATTTTTACTTTTTAAAATTTTTATTAAATATTTATGCATTAACTTTGTCACATTAATTTTAAGTTTATTATCTGACATTAAATTTTTACTCAACGATCTGAGAAATCTTCAAGTTTGTGAATAAATAATTAAAAAATATTCGATAGTTTACATTAATATTCAAGCATCAAAAAACTTATCGGAAATGATTACTCTTTTTCTTGGATTTAGAAAAATTATTTCTTCTAAATTGTATTGAATTAATTAATTATTAATTAATGAGTGTCCGATCGAAGGACCAAGATTCGTGAAATGGGAAGAATAAGATATAACAGATAAGCAAAAAGTTAACAAATATGTATACAGAATATTTCTACTTCTCGAATATTATTATTATTTCCAATTTGTTAATTATTTTATAAGATATGAATATTTTATATCCGTTTGATTATAATCAATTACTACATTATATAATCGCAATTAAAATCGCTCGAGAGTTTAACCAAAAAAGCCATGTCCCGTCGCATTCTAAGATCTAAATACGTACATAATATGCAAGAAGCAATGACAGTATGACGTCTAAAGTGCCTACATGGATGGCGACTCGCTAAATTTTCTTCGCGCTCCGCTATTTTAATTTACTATCTCTTTCTTTTTTAAGGCTCCTGGGTGCTCACCGCGGCCATATTGGAATCGTGACGTCAGAGGCGAGAAATAACACGTTGAGATTTCTTAGATGCCATTTCTAAATAAAAACATATTTGCATAAAATAACACTTAAGATCTCTTTAATACACTTCTAAAAAACGCCGAAAACTATTCTTTTCCCTTGACAGTCAATCAACAACCGTAAAATGATCGAGATGTCAGACTTTGACATGCGGAATGACTGCGCATGTAATCGTAATATTACATTTTACAGCTGTTGATTGATTATAAAGGGAAAAGGATAGTTTTCGGCGTTTTTTAGAAGTGTATTAAAGAGATCTGAAGTGTTATTTTATGCAAATATGTTTTTATTTAGAAATGGCATCTAAAAATTTTTAGCGTGTCTTTTCTCGCCTCTGACGTCACGATTCCGACATGCTCGTCAAGGTACCAGGAGCCTTAAGCGAAGAACAAAGAACCAATTGCTCCGAAAATTTTGGAATATCGAAACGCCGCTGTTATATATCATTATTATTGTGTGTTTTGTGAGAGATGTTCGCCGTCTTGGGTAAAATATTGCGACGGGAAGAATGGAAGAAAGTTTGACGCCAATAGCAATATTTCTTGTCACCGATGACGTCTGTATCATAGTCACTGTTTCTTTCTTTGCACGAGAAAACACTTTTTCCGCTACCCCCCACCCTCTCCCACCCTTAGAAGTATATCCCTATTGAATAAAGATTTCTCTCATGTTATCTATTTCTTAGATTGAGTTAGTTACGCGATCGCGCGTCAGTTTCGCGATTGTCTCGTCTCTCTATTATATATACTTGCGATTCTCTGTCGCTATAACTAACTGACTGACTGATCTACGGCGCGGCATTATTTGTATATATAATAACCTAGCGGTGAGGATGCAAGACGTGTGTGACTGCGTGAATGAAGGAGGAGAAAATATAAATTGTAATGGCCGTACCACTTATAATTTGACGGCATATTATGAAACCTAAAAAATAAATAATAAAGCACACGATTAAAATTAAAATCAACGAGCGAGTTGGGCGCGGCCGCGGCCAACGCATCATTGTGTCTAATAATGTTTCTTATCTCGCCATAGATTGTATATTTTAATATTTGAAATGTTTTATATCTCATATTAGTTCATTCAAGGAATATTGAATATTGTCGCATATATAGATTTCTATATGTATGCATATGCGGGAGAAAGTTGTCAAAACCGACGTGCCATATTTTTTAGGCTCTAGCTCCTAGTTAAAAATTCGAAACAAGAATTTATATCCGCAGATATCTGTTGGAAACAAGTCTTCATCAGTTTTGATAATTATTTTAAACTTTTAAATAAATGCGTGGTCTTTTTGTAAAATTGGACAAAGATTAAAGAGGAATGTGTGAGAAATTAATCTCCAAACCCGACATATCCGCTAAAAATTAAAGAAACACGATAAAATATGCAATAAAAATATTGTAATAAATTATTTAATTAAAAAAGAGTTATTGAATTTTAAATAAATTACTTTGTTTAATTTGTTTATAAAGATAAACATTTTTAAGAATATACATATACATTTCTTTGTCAAAATTAAAATCTTTTAAATGTGACCAAATTACTCAATTTATATACTTATTTATATACTTATTTATATACTTTCAAGGTAAAATGTTAAATTCTGTCGAGATATACAAAGCACAAGATACGCCAAAAAACTTTAATTTAATTTTCCTAACTGCATTCTCTTTAAGAAAAGATAAAGATAAAAATAAAATTATATAAAAACAAAATAGATTTAGAAACCTATTGAAAAAAGTAGAAAACATATAATAAAAACAAATATAAAAAAATATATAATACTTATTATTATTTATAGATTATATAATTTATTAAAAAGATCAAAAAAAGAAACTTTTGAAAAACTTTAAAAAATACGAAGAAGCTAATTCAGCACATAAACGAATTATAAATGCCTTATATATTCAAATGAGCAAACTATAAATAAACAAACTCATATTAATTCTGATAATGTGTTCCACTTAATCGATGAGACATATCGGTTTAGGAGATTTATATATATCGGTTTTGGTACTTTTTCTTTTTAATATCTTTTTCAATATTTACAGAATTACAAAGAGAAACGCGATAGAAAAAAATTATGTAAGACATACACAATTACGGATGTAAATTCCTTTTACAATTAATTTAGTACTTGTATCCATATTTCTATTTTGTCATATTAAATATAACAATTTGTGTATGTATGTCGTGTTTTCGAGCGCACTCTGAACATAACTATTATCGAATTGCACATATATCGCCTATATGTATATGTATATTCGCATCATCGTCACCGCCGACTTGACGACGAAAGAATTATTAATGTAACCCCGGCGAAACCCTTTCAAATAATCTCATTAGACGATGGTAACTGAAGGTTGTTAAATATGCGCAGGATGTCCGTCACTCTCTCAAGGGAGGGACACCGGAATGTTTCAATTACTCGGGACAGCTTTTACAGAGGCTGTGATGCGCGCTTAGGGATAGAGACCGCTCACACTTTGCAGATCGAAGCTGATGTTCGCTATATAAAAGAAGTGCAGAGCGATGCCGGATAGTATCTCGGCTTATCCCCATCTCTGCCACTCTACTTGCCAAGCCTATCGAGGATGATGTACTTTTTTTTTTTTTTTTTTTTATTCGATCCGCTGCTACATTGATTCGATTTCTCGCGTATCGTCGACGACAAAATTTACGAGCGAGTCGCTCTTTAAAACAGCCTAAACACAGGGGGAGGCACAAATTCGACAAATGTTCGATTGTAAATTTTAACGTCGTTATTAGGCAAATTTTGCAGCCAATGAATAATTTATTGAAAAAAACATTTTTTAATAATTAAATATCCACGAGATTGTGAAAGTGATTTTATTGTTACACAGATTTGACTATAACACCTTACAATTAGATATAATTTTCATTCCATATTTTATATGGCTCCATCAATTCCGTTTGCAGATAAGAGAGAGGCTCGAAAGCTCTGGCGAAAACCACACTTTGAACTCACAAATAACGATCGGACATCACCGTCGGAATATTAATATGGATACGAGTTTTAAGGCTGACTTCCGGAGCTGGCGATGGTCGCGGGCCAACTGCTATGTCAATTGGCTTGTTGCCCAGTTTTATAACTTGGTTTTTGTCCTCTCCCTTTCTTTCGATTACCCCTCCCAACGTTCACAACTTTCGTCCTTTTTTTTTTGTTCGCAATAATTATATTGTATAGCATTATATATTCGTACTTGTGTGTCCCTGTTTCTCTCTTCCTCTACTTGGCCTCGCTTATTAATCATATAAAAAAAAAGAAAGTCCAACTTTGCATGATAGGAGCCACTATTGAATTATTACAGAAACCTATTTGCAATCTAATTATTCATTAATTATAATTATACAATTAATTTTACGACAAATGATTGACAAAAGTGATTCAAAATGCGATCTAGTAAAAAAAATTCAAATAAAAATTCCATCTCCTTATCACAAATGTCTGATTCTATACTGCGTTCACGGAGAGAACGACCACGCATTTCGTTCGGTTCGCGCAGATCCCACCCGACTGACCGTTTTGCCCCCTCCACACCGTCCAACGGCAAGGCCACACGGCCCAAAGAGTAAAGAGAAACAGGAGGGAGCATATGGCTCGAGCTAAGCGGACGGAAGTGAGTATATATCCCAGCATAAAAGTGGACACTCAAAATGGCTGCTTATGGGCGCCAATATTGAATGGCTTTTCGGAGATACTGGAAGAATCTCAAAATTACGGTAATTAGAAAACAATTTGTTATGTAATGTATGACTTCCGAAATAATTTGCTTTGGAAATTATACTTTATTCGTAATTTTTATCAGCGAGTTATCTCGTGCATGAGAATCAAGAAAATAAAAGACAACCATAGCCAGAATATAAATAGGTTTTAATAGCGTTTAATAGATTGAAAAGCGTTTATAGATAGAACAATTTTTTATTACTATTTATTTAGAAAATTAGAACAGTAGGTATAAAATTCTTGTTATTATATTACTGATAACAATTACTAACCGGTGAAATGTTATCCCATAATTTCGCGCTGTTGTTGTTATGCCACAGGCCTGACAATGCACCATGATGCTCTATTTCACTATTTTTTTTACAATGATTGTACATAAAATAATATTTGACTATATATATGTATATAAAACGGAAAATATCCTCACAACTATCATTATTGCGATAATACATACACGTTTCAGAACATTTAAAAAATAATTATAACTGTATTGCATTTCGAGGAGACAGTTATCATGACATTTCCGTCATTTGCGCAAAAACAGAAAAAAATACCGAAAAGAACCGTAAACCGAAAATAATTTAACGGTCCGGTTATGGTTCCGATGTTATAAATTTAATAGAATTTTAATACGGTTTATAGTTTCGGTTCTATTAAAAAACCGGTTATGGAACGATTATCGGTTTTGGTTCCGGTTCGGTCCGGGTCCCTGACAAATACGGATGTGTCCATTTCTCTCTCCTCCTCCACGCATCTTGGCTGTCGTCGCTCTTATCTTCACAAGGGACCGACGGCGATCACCACGACAACGAGTGACGGTGCGTTTGATGATCGAGAACCAATCACGCACAGTCGAATAAAAGAATAAAAAGGCGACACAAAGAGTCTGAGACAGTCAGTCGAGTGGAGAACACAGAGAGCATAGAAAAGTCATATCTCGTTCAGTAAAAACGCGATCGCGCATATTAGATATAGTGCGACTCCGGTACTATATATATATATATATCTCCACTCGACTGACTGTCTCAGACTCTTTGTGTCTCGCGCTGTTATGACATTAACAAAGTCTTCGTCGAACGATTGTATAATTCGACGGATACGTTTGAGAGCTTAACACCCTAATTTATCGCCGCGTTAATTAGCAGGTGAATGAATGTGCGACGACGCCTGGAATACTTTATATATATATATAAAGTATTCCAGGCGTCGTCGCACATTCATTCACCTGCTAATTAACGCGGCGATAAATTAGGGTGTTAAGCTCTCAAACGTATCCGTCGAATTATACAATCGTTCGACGAAGACTTTGTTAATGTCATAACAGCGCGAGTGTTGTGAAAAACCTTATACTATATACTATAATAAACTAATAAACGCTACCGCATGAACAGTAACTACAGTGTGAATAGTAAATCATTTACACTGACCACACGACAGGGTGTGTGCATCTCTCGATTCCACTCTTCTCGTTCCCTCGCTGGAAGATACAGCAACGCGAGTGCTCCAATATATGTGCGAACATGTTCATCGTAGCGCGGACTCGCCTCTTATCGGCACTCGGCGTCGCTCAACGTCTGATCGTCACTGCTAAACACACGCATGTCGCGCGGCACTCTTACTCGTTTATTTGTCACAGGAATGCGGTGTATCACAGGTGAGATTCCATACAGAACTCTCGCTGAAATTCCTATTGCGCTGTTTTCCCTGAGAAAAGAAAGTTGGAAAAATATAAAAAGTTATACAATTATATTCATGCACAGTATATAATTAATTTATACATAAAAATTCTCCTACTGTGTGAGAGTCGTCAAATTATCGTACTTTGCATACAATGTTTTTTATTATTTTCTCATTTCTCCATATATAATCGTGCAAATTATTAATTAATATGATATAAAATTATCACGGAATATATATTGTAAAACATATCGCGCGATTATCAATAAGATGCACCCACAGAAAGGATTTCTAAATTTAATGCTAATACTCTTCAATCTATCATAAAATAGGATCGATATAGCGACAATCATATTTATTATAGAAAAAGGAATATTTTAATCTTAAATGGGAAATTTTTAAATCTAGAATAAAATAATCTTGGTGCTATCCTGTTATATAATTTTAATTTCAGAATATATTGAGCTGAAGGAAATCTTATTCTATTCTTGCGATAAAAGATTAGGACATCTCCATATCCTTCAATGCTTGTTGTAACGTTATGCACGTATCCGGCGTTATATTCATCTTATCATATCCTATCATATCATATCTTATCATATTAAATTTGCGAGGACTGGAGAAGCGGGCGGAGGCGTTTATGAGGAAGGAGGAGAAGAGGAGAGGGAAGGGAGGAGGTCGAAGGATACTAAAATGAACGGGAAAGGAAAACTGCTAGTGGGAAGATTGGAAGAGGTGGGATGGGCGATTTTTAATGGAGGGCTAGAAGGGGATAAAGAGGGGAACTGGACGTATGTGACATACGTACTTGCACATTGCTTCTTCATCATTTTATTTTGCTCGTTAAGATGGTTTTTTAATTATGGCAATGTGCAAGTTAAGCTTCTTCTATGAGGAAGCCATAATTGAAAAACCATCTTAATTAGCAAAATAAAATGGTGAGGAAGCAATGTGCAAATTTCCATTTGCACAATTTTTTCCAATATTAGCAAACCCTACATATAATTAAAAAATATTTTCTTAAAAAAATTGTTTAAAGATTTTTATGCTACTGTGTTCTGAATGTTGTATAATTTGTCAATTTACAATCAAAAGAAATTGACCAATTCTCAACAAATTTAATATCAATCATGCTTTAATAATATTTTATTCAAAACTTTCAAAAAATTATTTAAATTTTAAAATAATTAAAAATTTTATAAAAAATAAACCATTTAAAAAATTCTCCCCAAATTAAATATCAATCATTCTTTAATGATATTTTCAAAAGTTCGATAAGTTCGATATTTAAAAATTTACGAAAGTTAAAGCATGTACAAACATTTTTTGAAACTGATAATTTTATTTAAAAAAAACACTTTCACTGATCCTCGTCAAATTAAATATCCTTTAATGATACTCTATGTAAAAAAATTTATGTAAAAATATTTGTCTGATATCTCAAAATTCACAGAAGATAAAATAACCACATAAATTTTCAAAAAAAAATTTTATAAAAACTTTATAAAAATGAACCCTTTCACCGATCCTTGTTAAATTCAATACCAAATATCCTTTATTGGTACTTTATTCATGTAAAAAAAAATTAGTTCGATATCTCAAAATTTGCGAAAAATAAAAATGCACATTTCTTAAAAATTCAAAATTTTATAAAAAACGAATCCTTTCACCGATCATCGCCAAACTCAATACCAAATATCTTTAAATGATAGTCTATTTATGTAAAAAAATTTATCCAGATATTTTAAAATTTACGGAAATTATAACAACCACAGACATTTTTCATATCTAAAATTTTATAAAAATCGAATCCTTTCACCGATTCTCGTCAAATTCAATACCAACCATCCTTTAATGATAGTCTATTCGTGTAAAAAAATTTATCTCAATATCTTAAAATTTACGAAAGATAGAACAGCCACAGACAATTCTCAAAAAATGCAAAATTTTATTAAAAAATAAACCCTTTCACCGATCCTCGTCAAATTCAATACCAACAATCCTTTAATGATAGTCTATTTACATAAAAAAATGTATCCCAATATCTTAAAATTTACGGAAGTTAGAGCAACTACAGACATTTCTCAAAAAATTCAAAATTTTATAAAAAATGAAACACTGTATAAATTTTTATAAAAATGACATTAAATAAAAGTGTTGTTCTACTTTACTTGTATGCCAAATTGGAGCGCTGCAAGTCAAATAGTGTTTGAGATATTTAAATTTAAAAAAACATGGGTGGGCACATACATACACACACATACGGACATTTTTTAAAAATGTTATTTTTCGACGTTTTGGAACATTCTAAACACATTGGCATAGAAATCTAAAAAAAAATTTTTTACGAAAACAAAGCTTCCTCTACGAGGAAGCAAAAATTAAAAATTATACTTTTTAATATATTAGAGCACTATAAGCGCGCGCGTACAAATGCATACAAAAAATATGTATTTAAATATAAAATTTGCACATAACATATAGTAAGTATATAATAGTAGTATAAATTATAAAAACATAAATAACTTGTATAATTATTTGCATATACATTTAAAATTTGAACATAATAATAAATGGTAAATAATAATTTTATAGAATATAAATAACTTATATAGGATGTTAAAAAAGTGTCGGATACGCTCAACGCTATTCGATAGAGAATAAAAATTTAAGAAAAAATATCTGATACTATTTTTCGATGCGATGAATAGTTTTGCTGCAATTAATTATTGTAATTAGTCAATCAGCACGGAGCTACAAGAGAAAACAAACGATGGAACGCGCGAAGTGGAAACGAATTTTCCGAAAAAATTATTTAAAGAGAAACAGCTTGCTCAAGTGAAAATTTGGCCTTATAAAATTTATTTTAGGTCTCATTTTTTAAATTCAGACAAGGTGAAATTATTCATCGCATCAAAAAATAGTATTAGACATTTTTTCTTAGATTTTCATTCTGTCAAATGGCGTTGAGCGTATGCGACACTTTTTTAACATCTTATATAATTATATGCAGATATGTTTACTGACCACTGAGAATAATTGGTTTTGTTTAATTATGTCTAAGAAATGAATTGTGTTGTCTCAATGTAAATTGTTTGCCATAATAAAATAATTTAATTTTTAAAATTAACTGAAAAATTAATTTTATAATTAATTTTATTATAGCAAGATATTTGGAAAACAGACAATTAATTTGATATCGTTTAAAAATTAAATATAATGATAATTTAAATGTACTAACAGTCGTTATTCGATCAAGTGTAAAATCCTGTGATTAATAGAAAAAATATTAGGAATAAATATTACATATTAAGAATAAGAATTATTTTAAAATAATAAAATCGAAAAAACTTTGATATAAAAATATAAATTCGGGTATAAAGGGTTCTTACTAGTTTATTAGCTCTTACTAGTCCTTTATACCCGAATTTGTATTTTTATATCAGAGTTTTTTGATTTTATTATTTTAGAATAATTCTTATTCCTAATATTTAATATTTATTCATAATATTTTCTCTATTGTGCGTAGGCCTAGTGAACTGTTTGATAGACGCTTGAACAATCACGACAAGTCGACAGTGTCCCTTTAGTTCCCGCATTACTCAATTGGTCGATGGTGGCCCTACACATCTTGGCTACAAGCTGAAGTTAGCTACTAGCAGTCCATATTTCTATAGTCAAAGGCTGGCTCAATCCTGCGCACACGGGGTGCGTACGCGATAACCAATTACGGCGTCGTGCCGTCTACTGTCGCCGCGCGAGATTATCAAGGCCGTACTGGGGTTAACAGCACCCTTCGCGATAATGCCAAAAAGATTTATTAGCGCGGTATTTGCGCATGATTTTGAGGCTCTCGCGACATCGCGCCGCGAGATTTGTCAAACTCGACAAACAGTATTCGACACATTGAAACATGCATAACATCTTTTTGTTAGATCGATGATAAGGCTGTTTACTTTTCTCGACGTATTTTCCTTTCTATTAGGGGTAATCTCGCAAGCTAATCGTAGGTGGCGCTGCTGTGTGGAGGTCACATCGTGTGTGCTGAGTGAGTACGGTGCATCAACAGTTTAAGATAAAATAGAGAAATACGGTCGAATGAAGGTGAAGGAATTAAAAGAAGAATTTCGGAAGAGAGGAAAGGTAGACTCACAGGTGCGAAAGAACAGCTAATGCAACGGTAAGAGATAGACACTGACATGCATGCGTTGGAAACAGGTTATGTTGCCCATGGTTTCAATGACATTTTGTTATTTATCTGTTTCAGACTTATTGACATCGACAGGAACAACAATAAAAGCATACCCGATACAACAAGTGATAAGTGATACATATACGAACCTTCATCCCGAACAGAGTCCTTCGGCATCTCATAATCAGATGTTTTAAAATGCTTTCTGCAGATACAGTCAGCGTAATCTTAAACGTATTCTGCTACAGCCGATGTACGTGCTTTAAAAATTATTTTAACTGTGTTACCGAAATTTGAGCTGCGATTTTGACAATGCCACAATGTTGTGTGGTGCCAAAATGCTCCACGCGAGAGTCTGGACATCGGTTCCCCAAAGATAAGGCGCTTTTGAAGAAGTGGCTGATACCTATACGGCGAGACAAGTTTACACCGACAAAGCATTCTCGTATCTGCAGAAAGCATTTTAAAACATCTGATTATGAGATGCCGAAGGACTCTGTTCGGGATGAAGGTTCGTATATGTATCACTTATCACTTCATTGTTTGTACTTTGTTAGCACTTTTCACACGAAAGTTCTCAAACAAGAGGATACTCATAACCTCTGCTACTTGTTGTATCGGGTATGTTTTTATTGTTGTTCCTGTCGATGTCAATAAGTCTGAAACAGATAAATAACGAAATGTCATTGAAACCATGGGCAACATAACCTGTTTCCAACGCATGCATGTCAGTATCTATCTCTTACTGTTGCATTAGCTGTTCTTTTGCACCTGTGAGTCTACCTTTCCTCTTCCGAAGCTCTTTTTTTAAATCCTTCACCTTCATTCGACCGTATTTCTCCATGTTATCTTAGTTTAAGATGCACCGTAATCACTCAGCACACACGATGTGACCTCCACCTACAGCAGCGCGCTCTAGTGGCCACCGTTTGCGTCCGTACCCCTAATTCGCTCGTTCGTTTCAGACGCGACATATACAACCCCCTTTTATACACATTTTGTTATAAGACAGAATTTTAACTACCGATAAGTAACTTTTAATATTCCATGTGATACATTTTGATTAGCATCCTTTTGCCACACAGTGAGCAAACAAATTCTGATACTGTTAGAGTTTAATTTAATAATAAATAAAAATCCATAGAAACTTTTGTTTCGGAATATTGAATAATGAATGAATTTTTCTTATTGATAAAGACTTATTATAGAAGTTTTAATATTCAAATGTATAGTGTATATTATCATAATATTAATTTAGTGCTTAATTGCAGTCAACATAATTTTAATAAACAGCTTTTTTATACCATTGAAGTTATTATTTAATTAAAATATAGAAGCATATACTATATAATTTCTATAAGGTTTTTATGATTTAAGATTTTTATTTTCTCATTATAGCTATATTGAATTTATTAGAAACGATAAATTATTCAAAATTTTATTTGTATTGTAATAATTTACTATTGAATAATATTATTAAATAATTTTTTCATAAATGCCGTACTCTCTTTTGTGTTCAATAATATAGATTAATAAAACATATTGAAGATTCTTTTTAGTTTATTTCGTGTATTGATAAATAGCTGTAAATTTTGAATCTCACTCTATTTGCACTGAAAAAATCGAGTACAAGCAGATTGAATTGTATTTAATTATGTATTAATGCAAAATAATAAAAACGAAATATTTTGCTATAAATTTGCATTTTATCAATCTATGTTATTATATGTATGTGATGACATGCGATAAAATGAATTAATTTCAATAATGCATATGAAAAAAATTATGATATTTTTGCATCATTTGTTATCAAATATAAATTTAATTAGCAGTTTTTGTTTTATGATTTTTTAAATTAAATTCTTTTTCTCGCGTAGGTATGATTTATCGCGTAACATTTTCTTTTTTCGCATATCGGAATATCATTGTTGTCTGCTATTCGTTGTAATTACAAAAGTTTGTAAAACTTTATTAGAACGTTGGAAAATAAAGACCGAATGGCTCATTATGCGACAACCACATTAACAAACAAGGATGAAATTCGCGAATTAATGGCCGTATGGTCGGACATTGTTCGTGATGTCACGGAGTCCAAGATCTCAGAAGTTCCAGATATTTCCAAATGGATTGAAAAAGTAAGTGTATGTAATATAATGTGTACAACATAATAAAATTACATTTATTACATAATAAAATTTAAAAATAAAAATTATAAATGAGAGACTTTATACTAATAATGATTGTATTAAAATGAATTGTTATAAAAATATAAGAATTTAAAGGAAAAACGTAGTAAATAAAAGCGAAATCAGTATAAAATCAAATATAAAAAAAAAAGTAGTATTTTAGTAACACCTGAAAAACTACAGTTAAGACAGAGATATGAAGCAACAAGTCATAAATTTGAATGCAAATTACATTTCTGTTATTCTTCAGGTATTACAGTACAATATTCGAGGAAAACTAATTTGCGCTGTGGTATTAATTAATGCGTATAAATTATTGGCACCCAGCGATCACCTTACAGAAGAGAACATCCGCTTAGTAAGAATTCTAGCCTGGTGTTTGGAACTAGTACGTAACTTTGTTCTCATTTATATGGCGGATCTTTCACATAAAAGAATTTAAATTATATATAATTGAAGATGAGATATGAAAACGTTTATAAACGCGGAAGATTAAAAATATTACAATTTATTTACTCTAGAAAATGTCCAAGTATTTACATACATATATATTAAAAGTATATATAAAATAAAGTATATATCTTCATGAATTTTATAAGTTTTACAAATGATGATTATATGACAGAGTCTTTAGTGCAAAAATATTTTTAAGAATATGACATTTACAAATTTGTTTTTCATTCATAATTTGATAACATTTAAATTATAATTTTTTTCAAATTCAAAATTTTAATTAATATATATATAAAATGCGTATTTAAATAGTAATATTCATATAATTATGATTCATATAAATATTCAAATAATTTATGTGAACTGGAACAGAGTATTAAATAATCTAAAATTAAAAACGTAAATTATGTATGTGTCGTGATACATTACATTAAATATTTATGGCAGGTGGAAAACTTTATTTTTATACATGATGATATCATGGACCGATCATTAATTCGTCGAAATCAACCATTGGTATCGTTATAATAATATAGGTTTAGCGGCAGTTAATGATGGTCTTTTGATAGAATGTATTACATATTTACTACTTCAAAAACATTTCAAAGGAAAAGAATACTATATGGATATAGTTCCAAGAAGTAAGTGAAGCGAAGTGACTTTTGATGATATTTTAACATGGAAATATTAGATTCTTTTTTTCTTTTCAAACGTACAATTATATTTAAAAATGTATTATTCAGTTAATATTGATGACATCAATGGGCCAGTGTTTAGATTTGCTCTCTACTAATTTTGAAAAAAAGCTGAATCTAGATCTATTTACAATGGATCGGTACAATAACCTTGCCAAGTACAAATCTTCGTATTTCACATTTTTCCCAGTATCTTTAGCAATGCAATTGGTAAGTGACTTCAGTTTCTCTATATACGAACAAATTTTGCTTTGCGTTTTTTAATAATAATAGTAATAATAATGTACTATGCGATACATTATGTAGGTTGGGATAAAAGATCCGGAAAAGCTGAGGCAAACAAAAACAATTTTGTTTGAAATAGGACATTTGTATCAAGTCCAAGATGAGTATCTGGGGTGCTATGCGAAATCCGAAGTTATGGGCAAGGATAATACTGACATACAAGAAGGGAAATGTACATGGCTGATTGTTATGGCACTTCAACGTGCTACATCAGAGCAGTGTAAAATTTTAGAAGTGAGTATTATTTCTTTTACGAATTGTTCTGTGTGTTGTTGCATTAATTATTTTGTTTTTCTTATATTTATTACATAGGAATGTTATGGATCATCAGATCCAGAGAAAGTACAACGTGTGATGCAAATTTACAATGATCTGGGTTTGCCAAACACTTATTCTATATACGAAGAAGATACATATAATCTGTTAATCACCCATATACAGCAATCACGTGGTCTACCACATGATTTTTTCTTGAAATTATTGAATTGGATGTATCGTAGACAGAATTGAAAGCGTCACTTGTACATTATAGAAACAGACCAATGTGTATTCAGATTATAGAATTAAAGTTAATGAACAAGATGCGTTTGGTCAATGTCTGAGAATATCTATTTTATCTCTATTTTATATTCTAAATATCTAAATATTATTTCTAAATGAGAAATATTAGAACTTCTTTATAAAAACTTTATAAAAAATACACAAGAAAATATTTCACTCTTTGATTAAAATAATAAAATATAACATTTTTTGAACATTGAACATTATTTCTTAATGATTTCCTTCTAATGCGTAAAAAACTTAACATTTAGAAAAATTTTTAAGAGAATTTTTTCTAAAAAAATCTTAGGTACAGATTTTTATATATATATATATATATATATATATATATATATATACTATGATATTTTTTTATAAGATGTAATATTCGTCCTTATAAAATAAATTTTTTAAATATATATTGCATATATCATCAATTTATTCATAATAACTACAATTTACTTGTTTGTATCAATAACAATAAAGTTGGAAAAAATAAATTATTATTTTTTAAATCTTTTAATTTTTCTTTCTTATTCCACAGCTGATGTTTTCTTTCATTTGTACGAATTTTTATACGTACAATTATTTTTAGCTGACGTCTCAAATTTTTAAATTCATTATTTGAATAAGTAGCTTCTGTATTGAAGAATCTCGTAGCCTCTGAAAATGCATATTTATATCTATAGTATAAAATAAATAATACTTTGATTAAGGGTCGGCAGGGGACACGCCTCCAGCGGCCGGCCGGGAACTACGGATTCGTTTTTCCCAAATTTTATCCAAAATACTGAATGAATCTTATTAAATTTAGGATATTCTTAATCAGTAAGCTCGACTGTAATCAGCTACAGAGCTATTTTATTAAAAAAAGGTAAAAATAAAATTTTTAAATAAACTTGGGGAAATGTGCAGCTAGCAACGGGTAAGGTTGGGTTAGCCGCGAGTCTGTATTTTATTTATTATAAATTTTTAAGAGCCAAAATGCAAAATCCGACTCTGTCTGGTACTGCGTAATTACATAAAGAATATATTAAAAAAAGTTTCATGGAGCTATATAATTTCTTCGATGCAAAAAATGGGATAAGCGGATCTCACTAGAGCTATACCTAAGAGCAGTTCATAGGGAAATTTTCGTGGTAACATTCTGACAGATTGACAAGGAGAGAGATAATCGTTCTGTCTTTATCTCTCTTGCATTGCGTTTGCAGTAGCGTCCGTGTAGGTACTAACATCAATATACTGTGCACACGAATATAATTGACAATGAAAAATAATCTTTTTAGCTATATATTATTTATTATATTTATTAATTTATTTTAGAAATATATAAAATATGTAAATATAATAATACGTTTAGATGCAATACATATAGATGTATATATATATCAATATAGATTCCATATATAGACTTTATTTCCTCTTCCGCGACCTCTTCCCCGGCCTCTCCGATTTTTATAATGTAATGCTGGTGGTGGTGGTGATGGCGGTGGTGGTTGCGATGACGGTGGCGATGCTGATTGGGATGCTGACGGAGATGGTGGTCGTGGTGGCGGCGGGTACTCCACAATGACTGGCACCCGTTTGACCACCCCAGATAGCAAGTTGTCCACAAGTTGCTGTCAATTTGCTTGAAATTGCTTTGATTAAGTTGTTTTCAATATTGAGGAAAGCGGCTTCCGATTTTGCCTATTAGATTGTCGATTGTTATTGCTATCGACAATTGTGAACAACTTGAGAGCAACAGTTGCTTTCTTAAGAACCGTTTGTATAAAAAGTTATTGGCAATCACAGAGCAACATGACGAAAACAGTTTTCGTCTAAAATCTTAATCCAATTAGTTGCTAGTAATCTGATGAATATTTTGAAGAAAACCGTTGCCATGAAAAAAAGTTCATTTGATAGGATTTTGGTAGGTTATTAAAGATAGAGTTTTTGCAATACCGTCTTTCAGATACGGTGAACGCTAAAGTCATGTTATTGGATAACTGCATGCGCAGTAGGTTTTTATTTTTCGACTCAATAACGTAACTTTAGCGTTTACCGTATCTGAAAGACAGTATTGTAAAATCCTCTTGTATATATATAATATATAAAAACATTCATGACGATTGGAAATATATATATTTGATGATTATCAGTTCGTTATTTAGTACAATTTCGTTAAAACACTTGACAAAATTTTCATATAATAATAATAATATTATATATATATATATATATATATATATATATATATATATATATACGATAATATGTATATATATGTAAATTGTTTTATTTTTTTATGAAATTGCCACCATCACTTATTATTTCTTAATCACATTTTATGTCACTCAATTTATATATATATCGGAATTATGATACTTAATATATATAAGCCTAAATATATATTTTTTAACATATAATAACTTTAGACTTTATATAACTTTTACTTTATAACGTGTTACAAATATACGGTTATAAATGCATAAAATATAAATATTATCAATTTCTTCAAAGAAAAAACAAAATTAATTTCTTTATTTTATGTATCTTATTAAAAACAAAAACAAAAATTTAACTAAAACTTGATAAAAGAATATCTATGCAAGATCTTAACCGTGTATTCTTAATCGAAAATTATGAAAGGATAAAATTCATATATTAAGTTAGTCATCAATATTTGATGAATGCTCATCGCTCTCGTCGCTGTTATTTATTTCCATATCTTCATCGTTATTGTTATTTTGTGGTTAATTTCTATTGTTCTCGTGATTGTCAATATCTTCATCATTGTATAATGCATCTGCAGCAGCCTGCAAATTTCTTCGGTTTCCTTGTACACCTGGATGTCTGGCCCTGGCATTTCGAAATCGTTGTTTTGCCACTTTTAAAGATGCGACGACTTCTCTTTGAAATTCTTCCCTGGTTGATTTAGGGTAGTACCGATTCGACGCTACGGCTTCTGAAAAATAATAGATAATTTATTATTAAAATAGATGATTTATATCTAGGAGCGGTCCTATCAAATCACCACCTTGGGCGAATATTTTGAATGGGCGCTGCGCTGCGAGGACTTTATCAAACTGCTCGAAGAACGCAGTCGTGTCAAGCGTCCGCGACTCTCCATTGGATATAGACAATCTTTGGTTGCTAGAATCGCGCGACTCGAGGGTGCAAAGACTCGATTGCAGAGACAGTTTATACCCAGTGGTGGTAAATACAGTGGCGGTAATTACAGTGGCGATAATAACACGGGAAGACTCGTTTGGCGAGAGATCGATACTGCGTTCGAAAATCGGATACTGACAGGTGCGGTGATTAACGCAGACTATATCGAACCGCGACAATTTTTGGAAGACGCTAGTAGTGTAGTACTCGAGCAAGTGCAAGATGTTATAAAAATACACAACTGTGCAAAATTAAATACCGTGTTCAACGGTGAGTTTGTGACAGGTGATAAGCGCTCCAACAAAAGCATTAACACGCGAAATTATGAACTCTTTCGCACGTCCGATTTACACGAGTGGTATGAGCGGCATGTCATCGAATCCACATTGGCGTCTCTCGAAGAGTTTCAGGAACGTGATAGCGGATGGGCATTGTCACGAATCCTTGATCTTACGGTCAACGTCAACAAGTGCAATCCTATGCGCGCGGGGTGTTATCTAAACTTACCGCGAGAAATTATTACGAAGAGAGCAGTGGTGAACGTGCGATCAACGGACAATGCATGTTTCGCATGGTCAGTGGTGGCCGCTCTGTACCCCGCAGAAAGACATGTGGAACGAGAATTTTCATATCCCCATTACACGACAGTGTTACATCTTCAGGACATTGAGTTTCCGATGACGTTAAACCAAATTAAAAAGTTTGAACTGGCAAATAACATCTCAATCAACGTCTACGGCATTGAGAGGAAGAAGGAATTATCTATTCTTCCGATACAGCTCACCGATCGGAAGAGAGAAAAACATGTAAATATGCTGTATGTGGAGGAGAACGACAGCGTTGGGCATTTCGCGTATATAAAAAATCTATCCCGGCTTGTCAGCACGCAACTGAGCAAACATGACCACAAGAAATATATCTGCAATCGGTATGTATATTTATTGCAAATTATATAATAATTGTAAATAAAATTTTAAATAAAATTGTAACTTTTTTTTCTTTCACAGATGCTTGCACTTCTTTAATTTGAGCGAAAAATTGGAGGCTCACATTGCGGACTGTCGAGAAATGAACGACTGCGCTATCCGATTACCAAGCGATAAAGACAAGTGGCTCGACTTCGACAACTACAACAGAAAGGAGCGACTTCCCTTCGTGGTGTACGCCGACTTGGAGTGTGTGCTGAAGAAGACGCCGGAACATGCGTCATACTCCCAACATCACGAGGTATTTAGCGTTGGGTATTACGTGCAATGTTCGTACGACAACTCGTTATCCGCGTATAATTCTCGCCGTAGTATCGATTGCGTTTCATGGTTCGCCGAAGAACTTAAAAATTTAGCGCATCGCGTAAAGGGTATTTTGTCTGATAATGTCCACATGACAAAATTAACGCAAGATGAATGGGAAAAATTTCATAGCGTCACGCAATGTCACATTTGCGAAAAACCGTTTGCGCCGGATGATACACGCGTACGCGATCATTGTCATCTGACCGGGCGATACAGGGGTCCCGCGCACTCAAACTGTAATCTAAACTACAAAGACTCTTATGTCATTCCTGTAGTTTTCCATAATCTATCCGGCTATGACGCACATTTTATCATAAAAGAAATAGCTACCGCGTATGAAGGACGCGTAGATGTGTTTCCAATAACAAAAGAAAAATACATTTCATTTACGAAGACTGTCAATAGTACCGACGACGATAAAGATCGGAAAGCTTGCATGAAATTACGATTCATCGATTCATACAAATTTCTCAATGCTAGTCTTGACAAATTGGCATCTTTTTTGAATAAGGATAAGTTAAAAATTTTGCGTTCCAATTTTTCCGCATTATCCGCTAACAATTTTGAATTATTAACGCGAAAAGGTGTCTTTCCGTACGAGTACATTGACTGCGTGGACAGGCTGCAGGACACGCGTTTACCACCACGCGAATCGTTTTACAGTTCTCTAACCAGTGACACTGTATCCGAGAGCGACTACGCACACGCCGTCAACGTGTGGCAGCAGTTCTCCATTCAAACCTTGCGTGAATACAGCGATCTGTACTTAAAAACTGATGTCTTGTTGTTGGCAGATATATTTGAAAACTTTCGCGACACTTGCATCGCGAGTTACGGACTCGACCCTACGTATTATTATACTCTTCCTGGGTATACATGAGACGCCATATTAAAACATACATGCGTAAATTTCGAACTGCTTACCGATATCGATATGGTTATGTTTATTGAACGGGGTATACGCGGCGGTCTAAGTCAATGTTCAGGAAGATACGCGCATGCTAATAACAAGTACATGCAGTCATATGATCCATCGAAACCATCATCATATTTAATGTATTTAGATGTAAATAATTTGTATGGATGGGCAATGTGTCAACCACTGCCTTATGCCGATTTTCGATGGGTCGACGATGTATCTAAGTTTGACATCTCGTCAATAGCGCTCGATTCACCTACAGGCTATATCCTCGAAGTAGATTTAGAGTATCCACAACATCTTCACGACACGCACACTGACCTACCGTTTTGCCCGACACGTGACAAACCGCCCGGCAAGCGGGAAGATAAGCTTCTCGCAACGCTATATGATAAGAAGCGTTACGTCATACACTACCGCAACCTGCAGCAGTGCACGCGTCACGGCCTTCGCGTTACAAAAATACATCGCGTATTACAATTCACTCAATCCGCATGGCTCCGCGATTACATTGAACTAAATACAAAATTTAGAACACAAGCGAAAAATGATTTTGAGAAAAATTTGTACAAATTGATGAACAACGCGGTATTTGGCAAAACGATGGAAAATGTGCGTAATCATGTAGATGTAAAATTATTGACAAAGTGGGACGGACGATACGGAGCAGAGGCGATGATAGCGAAACTAAATTTCCATAGCAGGAGCGTCTTTTCAGAAAATTTAATTGCCGTAGAATTACGTAAACTAGAAGTAAAATTTAACAAACCAATCTATGTTGGTATGTGTATACTCGACATATCGAAAGTGTGTCTGTACGAATTTCATCACGAGTACATGTCACCGCTCTATCGTGACAGATGTCGGGTAATGTACACCGATACAGATAGTTTAATATATCATATTAAATGCGAAGACGTGTATGAAAATATGAAACGCGATATCGCTAGATTCGATACGAGCGATTATCCAATTGACAACGCGTACAGTATACCGCTTGTGAATAAAAAGGTGCCAGGTCTAATGAAGGATGAAAATAATGGCGCGATAATGACTGAATTTGTAGGACTTAGAGCAAAAATGTACGCTTTGCGAGTAGATGGTAAGAAAGATACAAAAAAGGTTAAAGGTGTCAAAAGTAACGTTGTCGCGAGAACGATAACATTCGACGATTATACGCGGTGCCTGAACGACGAGATTGAAATGACACGTAGTCAGTCATGTATTAGGTCGAAATTGCATGAAGTATACACCATCTGCGAGACAAAAATTGCTCTAAATCCGTACGACGATAAGCGGTATATCATACCTGATTCGACCGACACATTACCATGGGGACATTATCAGATACCCTTATAAAATATAATGTAATATAATGTAATATAATGTATGTGCGATATAATGTTATGTAACATATGTGTATGTATTTCATATATTGGAACGGAAAGGATGTATTAATAAAGATTTTGTATTTCACATATTTCATGTATATTGTAATATTTCAAATACTTTTATTTGTTGTACACATTATATATTTTTTAATTTTTGAGTAATTAATAAATACAATTTGTATGAATTAAATTGCATTGTCCTTATGTATCCAAGAGTTGTGCGAATTGTCAAATCCCAGCCATTTTACGTAAACCTCGTCACCCCTCCTGCGCAGTACTTTCTCCACGAGATATACGTCCGGATAATTCGCGCTATGCAACTCGTGCTCGTAAAACGCTCCAGCGACAGATGTTTTGCGATAGTCCTCGAGTAGATAGGTTACGGAATTAGTACGCTGCACTTTAACAATTTTAAACACTTCGGTTGTCCAATTTGGTGTGTAACACTTCTCGAAAAGTTTCTTGTACTTGCTAACGCGTACCGGGTCACCTACTTTGAATTTCGCCGGAGCGGCAATCTTTATGTTACTATATACCGTTTTTAAAAGTTTATCAGCGATCGCGGAGGTGACGTCGACGGGTCGCATGCCGATCGTTCGATGCTTGCGCGCGTTGTAATCCGATATGAGTTCCGGCAACGCGTCGATCCACTTGTAAGTTCCGTTCAGCGTAAACACCTTCCACATGTCGTTCTTCAGCGTGCGATTGAATCGCTCGACGACCGATGCCTTCAATACCGAATATGTAGAATAGTGATTGATGTTATGTTTCCGTATAAGCCGTTGCACGTCGGCGTTATAAAATTCTTTCCCCATATCGGTTTGCATGTTTCTCGGGCATCTCTTGCTATATCGAATTATCTCGGCGATAGCGTCAGCCGTCTCGCTTCCACCTTTACTCTTGAGTGGTATGGCCCACGCGTACTTGCTCAACACATCGATGACGGTGAGTATGTAGTGGTAACCTCTGTTGAAACGAGAATACGGACGCATCTCGACGATGTCAGCTTGCCACAGGTCATCGTATCCCCGCACTATGACGTGTCTTCGGGGAAAATTTTTCCTTGTCGGCGCGTGCAGTTCGTTCACCAACTGCCGTTTCTCCAAACTATGTTGTTTCATCGCTTCGTCGGTTTTTCTCGATCGCCGTTTGTCGCTCGTTTTATGATTCATTTTCGTTTGTCGTTCTTCAATAGCCGTTCTTGAACCGTTCCTGACCCGTTCTTGAGCCGTTCCTGACCCGTTCGTAGCCGTTCCTGACCCGTTCTTGAGCCGTTCCTGACCCGTTCTTGAGCCGTTCTTGAGCCGTTCTTGCGTTGTTTACTTCCGTTCTTGACCCATTCGAAAATCGTTCTTGATTCGTTCGCTGCCTTGTTCACAGTCGTTTCTAACCCGTTCGTAGCCTCTCCTGACCCGTTCGCAGCCGTTACTGACCCGTTCGCAGCCCTGTTTGAGTTGTTTGTAGCCTTGCATGTAGCCTTTAAAGACTTGTTCGTAGCCTCGTTCGCAGCCCTGCTTGAGTTGTTGGTAGCCTCGTTCGCTGTTGCTAGGCCGTTCATAGCCTCGTTCGCAGCTGTTGCTAGGACGTTCACTACCACTCATTGTAGTTAGATAGTAGTTCGATAATCCTTCGTAGCTGTTCGATAATTGTTCGTAGCCGTTCGATAACCCTTCGTAGATGTTCGATAACCGTTCGATAGCCGCTCCTAACCCGTTCACTGCTGCTCATTCAGGTTGATAGTTGTTTCTGAGTTAGCGTTAGCCGTGCGTTGAAGTTCGTTTATCACAATCTGTATTGCCCGCACATCCTTCTCGAACGAAGTCAGCTTCTCATCTGATTCTTTCTGTTGATTCATCAATCTTTTAACGCAGGATTCCACATACAGTTTGTTGACGGCATCGGTGTCAGCCTCAGGTTGCGCTACACGACGAATCTTCCGCGACCTTGCGTCATAGTCCGTAACGACGCAACACAGAGCGTTTTCGTGCACATAACTTTTCACCAATCTATCCCAAGAACCGCTTGTGCCGGTTGCATCATTTCTTGGTTCGAATAATCCAAATTTGTTGATAGGCATTTTTTTTTCCCCGATACGAGTGACGCTGATCGACTGATTAGATTTGTCGAGACACCATTCAATTTATAATAATGCCTGCTTCGCGAAGTTCCTGGATGATCGACAGGATCTCATTGTCGTGAGCGTTGTGGCCAGCTCGGCGCGAAGCGTCCAGCAATCGTACCCGATCCACTAGCTCGTTGGGGTCATCCCAGTGTATGTAATCGATCTTATTGTCGGTTAGCGCCATCGCGTGAGGCATGAATACTCCCTTTCCAAATTTTTTCTTTTCAATCGATATCAATGGTGCGATTATATGTTTGTACTTGTATCCCCTCTTGCTTCGTAATTGGCCTTGTGTGTCATAATTGCGTTTATGCGCGTTCGTCGCCAATAATATGCTCTTGTATTTACGCATATCATCCTCCGTGTAAATGTCATCATCGGGAATTCTCTTGAAGATCAATTCGTATAATCCTGGTGTACCAATGTACCTCACTTTGTCTATAATTATAGAGTCATATTTGTCAATGTCGAATCGTTTGTTACCGAGACGCATTTCATCCTTGTCGAAATAGACACCGTACACGTGATCGATTTTCCTTTCTTTGTCGCCACCGAGGAGAGTGCTCATGTACTCTTGTCCCAGTGGTCCCAAGTGCTTTTGCAACATTTCTTGACCTTCCAGCGTTTGTAATGTGTTTCGAACAAACGATGTTTCGAGCGTGCTGCCCGAGATTTCGAAAACATTTTCGTTTGCGAGTGTTTCGGGTATAGATTGTACGATTCTCGTTGTCGCGAACGGTGTAGAGGTTATCATCGGTTCATCCAGTAAAGCATCCGATGTACGCTGTGTCGATGAGCGATTCGGGTTTGACCGTCTCCTCTTTTTCGGTGTCGCATCATCCTTCTCCTCTTCCTCTTCCTCCCCCTCCTCTTCCTCCTTGTACCGCTTGATGGGTAAGATTTTAATCTTTGCGGTACTTTCCGGCTCGTTTTTCACCGCGATCGAGTTGTCGACAATCTTTTGTAGCGGCTCAATAATAGGTCTAAAATGGGTCTTGATCGCGATATCGTCATCGATCTTACCGGTCTTCAAAGCGCGATGTTTCTTGCGGATTGATTCACTAGTTTTCACAATCTCCTTCGCTATCTTTTCACGCTCGCGAATATTATCGTTCTCAGCCATGTCGGTAGAGTGTCGAACGCTCGTGTTTCACCTCTCTCGACAGAACATCGGCAACGACTAATTGTTTTGCGGTATCGCGAACACGTTAAATCCGTTTCTGTATCGGCCGTTCGTAAGCGAGCTATCCTTATCTATCACTAGAAATCCATACTTTTGCTGCCAACAAGTACGACATAATTCACTGAAATCCTCGTATGACATGTTAGTATTCACGTGATCATTGTACACATGTTTCAAGTTGGCACCATCCTGTTTAAACAAGATTAGCAGGTTTGCGTTGTCGCGTATAAGATGTTTCGGTATTCTTGCGTATGTTTGACAGAGATAGAAGCAGTCGACGTTCGAGTGGCGTCCCATTGAAAAGTATTCTCTTATCGTATTTTGTTTGTCGCACGCCACGTCATCGGAAACGAAAATCGAGTTTGGACATGCTTCGCTCGGTGGAATGAATCAGTCGATCAGCGTCACTCGTATCGGGGAAAAAAAAATGCCTATCAACAAATTTGGATTATTCGAACCAAGAAATGATGCAACCGGCACAAGCGGTTCTTGGGATAGATTGGTGAAAAGTTATGTGCACGAAAACGCTCTGTGTTGCGTCGTTACGGACTATGACGCAAGGTCGCGGAAGATTCGTCGTGTAGCGCAACCTGAGGCTGACACCGATGCCGTCAACAAACTGTATGTGGAATCCTGCGTTAAAAGATTGATGAATCAACAGAAAGAATCAGATGAGAAGCTGACTTCGTTCGAGAAGGATGTGCGGGCAATACAGATTGTGATAAACGAACTTCAACGCACGGCTAACGCTAACTCAGAAACAACTATCAACCTGAATGAGCAGCAGTGAACGGGTTAGGAGCGGCTATCGAACGGTTATCGAACATCTACGAAGGGTTATCGAACGGCTACGAACAATTATCGAACAGCTACGAAGGATTATCGAACTACTATCTAACTACAATGAGTGGTAGTGAACGGCCTAGCAACAGCTGCGAACGAGGCTATGAACGGCCTAGCAACAGCGAACGAGGCTACCAACAACTCAAGCAGAGCTGCGAACGAGGCTACGAACAAGTCTTTAAAGGCTACATGCAAGGCTACAAACAACTCAAACAGGGCTGCGAACGGGTCAGTAACGGCTGCGAACGGGTCAGGAGAGGCTACGAACGGGTTAGAAACGACTGTGAACAAGGCAGCGAACGAATCAAGAACGATTTTCGAATGGGTCAAGAACGGAAGTAAACAACGCAAGAACGGCTCAAGAACGGGTCAGGAACGGCTCAAGAACGGGTCAGGAACGGCTACGAACGGGTCAGGAACGGCTCAAGAACGGATCAGGAACGGCTACGAACGGGTCAGGAACGGCTCAAGAACGGGTCAGGAACGGTTCAAGAACGGCTATTGAAGAACGACAAACGAAAATGAATCATAAAACGAGCGACAAACGGCGATCGAGAAAAACCGACGAAGCGATGAAACAACATAGTTTGGAGAAACGGCAGTTGGTGAACGAACTGCACGCGCCGGCAAGGAAAAATTTTCCCCGAAGACACGTCATAGTGCGGGGATACGATGACCTGTGGCAAGCTGACATCGTCGAGATGCGTCCTTATTCTCGTTTCAACAGAGGTTACCACTACATACTCACCGTCATCGATGTGTTGAGCAAGTACGCGTGGGCCATACCACTCAAGAGTAAAGGTGGAAGCGAGACGGCTGACGCTATCGCCGAGATAATTCGACATAGCAAGAGATGCCCGAGAAACATGCAAGTAGATATACTATGAGAGTTCTAACCCAGGGGCAATGAGGGGGGGTGAGGGGCGAGGGGAACCCATGGCGCGGGGGAATGACGTCACGCGGGGAGGGGGGATGACGTCACGCGGGGAGGGGGAAGCGTCCGCGATTTTGGTACCGGGTCCGCGAGGGGTCCGCGGGGAGGGGGAGGCGTCCGCGGGGAGGGGGAAGCGTCCGCGATTTTGGTACCGGGTCCGCGAGGGGTCCGCGGGGAGGGGGAGGCGTCCGCGGGGAGGGGGAGGCGTCCGCGGGGAGGGGGAAGCGTCCGCGATTTTGGTACCGGGTCCGCGAGGGGTCCGCGGGGAGGGGGAGGCGTCCGCGAGGTTAGGATCCGCGAGGGGTCCGCGGGGAGGGGGGAGCGTCCGCGATTTTGGAGCCGGGTCCGCGAGGGGTCCGCGGGGAGGGGGAGGCGTCCGCGAGGTTAGGATCCGCGAGGGGTCCGCGGGAGGGGGAAGCGTCCGCGATTTTAGGATCCGCGAGGGGTTCTCGGGGAGAGAGGAACCGCGAAAGACCGCATGAAGCTTTATGGGTGAGGGGTCTGCGGGGAGAGAGGAACGCGAAGGAGAGCGCGAGGCGAACGTGAGAGAGAGATGTCGCGAGAGAGACGTTCGCGAAAGAGAGATAGCGGTAGCGAGATGATGCGGCGATTGAGAGCGCGAGGTGTTGCAGCGAGGCGTATATGCAAGAGCGAGAGAGATAGCGCGAGATGACGAGAGGTAGCGAGATGACGCGAAGGAGAGCGCGAGAGCTGATGCAGCGAAGGAGAGCGCGAGGTGCACGCGAGAGAGATATTACAAGAGCGAGAGAGAGATGTTGTGAGACGATGCGGCGATGGAGAGCGCGAGAGCTGATGCAGCGAACGAGAGCGCGAGAGGCGGACGCGAGAGACTTTTTTTTAAATAATATTTACAGTAATTTTAATTAATAAGATTTTAATAGGAGGAAGGGGAGAGGACTTATTCTAAAATAAATACATTTTTTTTTTAATATTTAAAGTAATTTTTATTTATAACTGTGTGTGTGTGTGTGTATTTTACAAAATGTTTGTGTGTGTGTGTGTGTGTGTGTGAATTTAAAAATTTAAAATATTATATACATATACTTATACATATACTTATACATAAAATATATAAAGCAGCGCCATGATGATCGAACCACATAGGTCGATATGATATCCCATAACGATCGATCCATGTATCACCACTTGTGGTACGAGGCGGTGCGTGAGGTGGTGGCTGCGAGGTGGTGGTGGCTGCGAGGTGACGGTGGTTGCGAGGCAGCAGGGCAGAACTCCTGCATAATAGAAATTTTTATTAAATATATTTATTTTATTAAACAATTTATTATTTTAATAATTTTTAAATGAAAAGAAATACTTACATGTATTGCACACTGGACACATATTCCGTGTGAACATTTGGTCCAGCGGGCTATTGCATTCGCTGCACCATCTCCCCAAAAGTTGTTCAAATCTCCCTGTCCTGTGAATGCGGACGACGCCAATCTCCACATACAGATCTCGCAATCTTATGAAACACCTTGTACACAACATGATTCCATCCCATGGACAATAATAAATATGTATCGCACACATTCTAGTACTATCATCCATGGCAATGATGTCAGCTGTGCACAAGTTGTTCACTCTTGTATCGCGAGTAACGTCGTCGCACTCACTATCATAATCGGAATCGGTTGCGGGCTCAATTTCAACGTCCGAGCCCATTTCAACGTCTGATATATCATCAACGTCTGATATATTATCAATCACCATCATCTCATCATCATTCACCACATCATCATCATCCACCACATCTTCTCTATCTAGCACAACTTCTCTACCCATTTTACATTCAAGACTATCTGAAACTTTATGATGGGACACATATTATAATGTTGCTCCCCTCTTGATTTTAATTCTACATCTCTCTTGTTCTAACTGGAGTATCATGTCTCAGCTAGATCATCACTTTTTAAATCTCCAGAGAACGAAGAAATAGTTTTGTTAGCTATATCTTATTGGAAAAGAAATAATTAAACACACAGTTTAACAGTAAAATATTTTATTTGTTACAAACATCGTGAAGAATTTCATTTATAGCACAAGTTATCAATTCACAATCTATAAGTGATTCGCTATTAAACATATTACTATCACGTATCGCCTTTGAGGCATTGCTCACATCGCGGATATTATCACATTGTAAAATATTTACAAATTGTTTAAATTTTTCATTAACACTATGAGTATTCTCACACAGCCAGGAATACATATGATCAATACATTTGTTGAAATCGAATAAATGTAGTAACGTTGATGGTTTCATGTACAAAGAATTATCAGATGAAGTAATTTTTATAATTTTTGAATTATACATGTTAACCACTTCGAGTGTTAGATCACTAATCCATAGCGGAGTTTCAGTTAGCTGCTCAACGTCTGCTCGTTTCCGCATTAGAGATTTCCATGTTTCAATGGGTAATATTATTTGATTGCCTCGATTATCACCGAGAGCCAATTCCACATAGGATATTATTCCGACGCTGATTCCTATTTCCAAATATTTGTATGATGTTGGGGTTAAGACGTATCTTCTTCCAAGTATACGAGCCGCACGATGAATGCTATAAAAATTTATTGAAAATAATTATTTAACAACAAAAAAAAAAGTTGTTTATTGAAAAATTCATTTAACAGATAATATTGAAACTTACTTGTCACATTTCTTCTTGTACAAAACATTGCTCTCTTGTACTGGAACGTAATAATTCATGCTGGCAGAGTACATTTTTAAAAGAACCTTTCACATAAGTGATTGATACAATACTAAATCATTATTACAAGTTTTTATTGATACAAAGCAATGGGGTGGGGATTATTGCTGACACAAAATTATTTTCAACCAATCAAAGCGCCGATGCACGGCTGCTATGACATCATCCTCAATAAAATATTAAATGTAAAATAATGCAACATATCCAAAATTTCAAGCGTCAATGTACGACTGCTATGACATCATCCTCAATAAAATATTAAATGTAAAATAATGCAACATATCCAAAATTTCAAGCGTCAATGTACTACTGCTATGACATCATCCTCAATAAAATATTAAATGTAAAATAATGCAACATATCCAAAATTTCAAGCGTCAATGTACGACTGCTATGACATCATCCTCAATGAAATATTAAATGTAAAATAATGCAACATATTCAAAATTTCAAGCGTCAATGTACGACTGCTATGACATCATCCTCAACGAAATATTAAATGTAAAATAATGCAACATATTCAAAATTTCAAGTGTCAATGTACGACTGCTATGACATCATCCACAAATGAAATGTTAGAATTATTGTCAAGGTCAAAATGTGCAAAATGCAACATATTCAAAAATTTTCAAGCGCCGATACGCGACTGCTATGACATCATCCTCAAATGAAATGTTAGAATTATTGTCAAGGTCAAAATGTGCAAAATGTAACATATTCAAATGTCAATGCACCGGCTGCTGTCATCCCCCAGGTGTTCAAAACGTGTAAAATTGCAATTTTCAAGCGCCGATGCACGGCTGCTATAACATCGTACTTAATGAAATATTAGAATTATTGTCAAGGTTAAATGTGCAACATACTCAAGTGCCAATGATCTCTACGGTTAAATAAAAAGGATGGTAAAGAGGCATACCATGTTAGTATCATTGTCAGAGGTTCAGCAAGAGCATCTCAAAAATGGCACAATTGGAAGCAAGTTTGATGGAGCAAGCCGCAAGGGTGAATTCGGTGGAAGAATATATTGTGTGGGAGCAGCAATGTGACGAATACATCGAATTACTGGAAGAACAAAGTAGAATAAAACGACCACGATTACCGATCGGAGGTCGACAATCGCTTGTCTCCCAAATCGCGCGTCTCGAAGGGTTGAAGAATTCGGTACGCAGACATTTTGTACATGCAGGTGCCGGAAGCAGTTCGCGAGACATCGGACTCATATGGCGAGAGATTGATACAGCGTTCGAGAGCCGCATCTTGACTGGTGCGGTAATAAACTATAATCACATTGAACCCCGTCAATTTCTAGAGGAGGCCAAAGACATTGTGATCAGACACGTGCAAAAAGTGTTGCAAAAACACACTAGTGTGAAAGTGAACACTATATTTAATGGCGAGTTCGTGTCGGGTGATAAGCGTGCTAATAAAAGTATCAATATGAAAAACTTTGAAATCTTTCGCACCTCCGATTTACATGATTGGTACAAACGCCGCGTTATCGATCCCACACTAGCATCGCTAGAAGAGTTTCAAGAACGCGATAGTGGTTGGGCATTATCGCGAATAAACAATTTAACTGTAAATATAAACAAGTATAATCCAATGCGTGCGGGATGTCACATTAAATTACCGCGAGAAATAATGATGAAAAGAGCAGTGGTTAATGTGCAATCAAAAGACAATGCATGTTTCGCGTGGGCGGTGGTCGCTGCTCTGTACCCCGCCGATAGAAAAGTGGAACGAGAATCTTCATATCCCCATTATTCGACAGTGCTGAATCTCCAAGACATTGAGTTTCCAGTGACTGTGAATCAAATCAAAAAGTTTGAACTATCAAACAACATTTCGATAAATGTGTACAGCATCGAAGAAAAGAATATTGTCTCGATACGTCTCAGTGAGCAGAAGAAAGACAGACACGTCAACTTGCTGTACGTGGAAGACAGCAACAACATTGGACATTTCACATGGATCAAGAATCTCTCCCGTCTCGTGAGCTCGCAATTGGGCAAACATAATGGTCAAAAATATATCTGCGATCGGTACGTATATTTAATTAAAAACGCAATATATAAAATATATAAAAATGTAATATATATATATATATATATATATATAATTATATATGTGGAAAAAAAACTAATTATTTGTTTTACAGATGCTTACACTACTTCCATTCGGAAGACAAGTTGCAGTCACATATGGTAGACTGCGGAAAGATGAATGACTGCGCTATCCGGTTACCGAGCGATAAGGACAAGTGGCTCGCGTTCAACAACTTTAATCGCAAAGAGCGACTTCCTTTTATCGTATACGCAGATCTCGAATGTGTGCTAGCAAAGACGGAAGAAGAAAAAAACTTTCAACATCACCAAGTATTTAGTATAGCATATTATGTACATTGCTCATATAACGATTCATTATCCGAGTATTATTTTCGTCGTAGTGTAGATTGCGTTTCGTGGTTTTCCAAACAACTACAAAATTTAGCGATACGCGTAAAGAATATTTTAGCAACTAACGTCCCCATGGTAAATTTAACATCAGACGAGTGGGAAAAATTTCATAGCGCGACACATTGTCATATATGTGAGAAACCATTCACGCAAGATGACGATACACGCGTACGCGATCATTGCCATCTGACCGGGCGGTACCGAGGTCCAGCACACTCAAATTGCAACTTAAATTATAAAAACTCTTTTTGCATTCCAATAGTATTTCACAATTTATCCGGTTACGACTCACATTTCATAATTAAGGAAATAGCTACAGCGTTCGGAGGGGGAATCGATTTACTTCCAATAACTAAAGAAAAATATATATCATTTACAAAAACTGTCAATAGTACCAACGATGACAAAGATTGGAAAGCTTGCATAAAATTACGTTTTATCGATTCATATAAATTTCTCAATACTAGTCTCGATAAATTGGCATCATTTCTAAGTAAAGATAAACTCAAAAATTTACAATTGAAATTTCAAAATTTATCCACCGAAAATTTCGAATTATTGACGCGAAAAGGTGTCTTTCCATATGAATACATTGACTGTGTCGACAAGTTGCAAGATACGTGTTTACCGCCGCGCGAATCATTTTACAGTTCTTTGACCGGCGACACTGTATCCGAGAACGATTACGCGCACGCTGAAAACGTATGGGAGCGGTTCTCCATTCGAACGCTGGGCGAATATAGCGACTTATATTTAAAAACTGATGTCTTGTTATTAGCCGACATTTTTGAAAATTTCCGCGACACTTGCATCGAGAGTTATGGGCTCGACCCTGCGTATTATTATACTCTCCCCGGGTATACGTGGGATGCGATGCTAAAACATACAAATATTACGTTTGAATTGCTTACCGATATCGACATGGTAATGTTTATAGAACGGGGTATACGCGGTGGTCTGAGTCAATGTTCAAACAGATATGCACACGCTAATAACAAGTATATGCAGTCGTACGATCCATTGAAACCATCTTCATATCTAATGTATTTCGATGTAAATAATTTGTATGGATGGGCAATGTGTCAACCATTGCCTTATGCTGATTTTCAATGGGTCGATGACATGTCTAGTTTCAATTTATCAGCTATCGCGCTCGATTCGCATACAGGTTACATCCTTGAAGTAGATTTAGAATATCCACAATGTCTTCACGATGCGCACACTGACCTACCGTTTTGCCCGACACGCGACAAACCACCAGGCAAGCGGGAAGATAAGCTTCTCGCAACGCTATACAACAAGAAGCGATATGTGATACACTACCACAACCTGCAGCAATGTACGCGTCACGGCCTTCGCGTTGCAAAAATACATCGCATATTACAATTCGCGCAATCTCCATGGCTTCGAAATTATATCGAACTTAATACGCAATTTAGAACACACGCGAAAAATGATTTTGAAAAAAATTTATATAAATTGATGAATAACGCAGTATTCGGCAAAACGATGGAAAATGTGCGTAATCGGGTTGATGTAAAACTTATTACACATTGGGAAGGAAGATACGGTGCAGAGGCAATGATTGCGAAACCAAATTTCCACAGTAGAAGCATCTTTTCAGAAAATCTAATCGCTGTAGAATTACGTAAACTCGAAGTAAAATTTTACAAACCAATCTATGTTGGCATGTGCATACTCGACATCTCCAAAACATGTTTATACGAATTTCATCACGAGTACATGTCACCGCTATATCGCGACAGATGCAGGGTAATGTACACAGACACAGACAGCCTAATATACCACATCGAATGTGAAGATGTGTATAAGAATATAAAGCGCGACGTAAGCAAATTTGATACGAGCGATTACGCTGCTGACAATGTGTATGGTATACCGCTCGTGAATAAAAAAGTGCCAGGTTTAATGAAAGATGAAAATAACGGTACGATAATGACCGAATTTGTAGGGCTTAGAGCAAAAATGTATGCATTACGAGTGGATGGTAAGAAAGATACCAAAAAAGTAAAAGGTGTCAAGAGTAACGTTGTCGCGAGAACGATAACGTTTGATGATTACACGCGGTGTTTGAATGAAGAGATTGAAATGGCTCGTAGTCAGTCATGTATAAGATCGAAATTGCATGAAGTATACACCATTCGCGAGACGAAAATTGCTCTAAGTCCTCACGATGACAAGCGGTATATCATACCTGAAACCACTGATACATTACCATGGGGACATTATAAAATACCTTTGTAAATAATATTTGTTGTAAAATATGTATATTTTGTATATTTTGTATATGTATATTTTATATAAATATGTATATTATATGTATATTTGTATTTATAAAATTATTAGATAAATATATTGTAAAATAAATAGTGTACAAATATTTTAAATAAATGTTTATAATAAATTATTTTTATGAATCCATGAGTTGTGAGATTTATCCAGTCCCAACCATTTCACATAAACATCATCGCCTTTTTTCCGCAAAACCTTTTCCACGAGATATACATCGGGATTTGCAACATGATGTAGCTCATACTCGTAGAATCCTCCGGCGACGGAATTTCCGCGCAAATCTTCAAGTATATATGTCGCAGGATTAGTTTTCTGCACTTTGATAATTTTAAATATTTCAGTAGTCCAATTTGGTGTAAAACCTTTTTCGAAGACGGTCTTGAATTTACTCACGCGTACCTGACAGCCTACTTTGAATCTTGCTGGAGCAGCAATTTTTATGTTACTGTATACCGTATTTAAAAGTTTTTCGGCAATCTCCGGAGTAACATCGATAGGTTTCATACCGATAGTGCGATGTTTTCGCGCATTGTACTCTGCAACGAGTCGGGATAGCGCGTCAATCCACTTGTAATTACCATTAAGTGTAAACATTTTCCACATATTGTTCTTTAAAGTACGATTAAATCGTTCCACTACTGAGGCTTTCATAACAGAATACGTCGAGTAATGATTGATGTTGTGTTTTTTTACGAGTTTCTGCACATTTGCATTGTAAAATTCTTTTCCTCTATCGGTTTGCATGTTTCTCGGACATCTCTTGCTATCTCGAATTATCTCAGCGATAGCGTCAGCTGTTTCGCGTCCGCTCTTATTCTTGAGCGGCAGGGCCCATGCATACTTGCTCAACACATCGATGACGGTGAGTATGTAATTGTATCCTTTGTTGACTCTTGCATAAGGACGCATCTCGACCACGTCAGCTTGCCACAGGTCGTCGTATCCATGTACTATGACACGTCTACGCGGAAAATTTCTTCTCGCTGGAGCGTGCAATTCCTCCACGAGTAGCTGCTTTTCAGAGATGTTTGATCGAGGCATATTTATAATAATGTGATATAATTTTCACGTACAGTTCTTTATGTATCTTTTGATGTAGTCTGCGTTACAGCCATTTTATCCAGCGTTAATAATAACGCCTGCATATTCCTTTCAAGCCTGATTATTTTTTTCTCAATTTCTTTCTGTTGATCTCTCAAAAGCTTGACACTCGCTTCGACATATCGTTTGTTGGCTGCATCATTATCATCTTCTGGTTGCGCTACACACCGTATCTTGCGCGACCTTGCGTCATAGCCGGAGGCTGTTAGACACAGAGTATTATCGCGCACGTAATTTCTTAGTAATCCATCCCATTGATAATATGAATTATTATTCGACGTTCCAAGTGATAATCCAAATTTATTAATCGACATTTCGATACCACTAATATTGACAGACTGACTCGTATCGTGGATGTATAACTTATTTTATAATAATACGAGCTTCGTAAAGTTCCTCGATAATCGATAATATTTCATTGCTGTGGGCGTTGTTGCCGGCTTGACGTGAAGCTTCGAGCAATCGCAAACGATCTACCAACTCGTTGGGATCATTCCAATGCACGTAATCAATCTTATTATTGTTTAAGATCATAGCATGTGGTATACCTTTTCCAGATTTTTTATCAGAGAATAATGGTGCGATTATATATTTATATTTGTATCCCTTGTTACCTAATACAGGCTGATTCACATTACCATTTCGTCTGTGAGCATTTGTTCTTATTAATATACTTTTATAGTTTTGCAAGTCATTCGCAGTATATATTTCATCGTCGGGAATTCTCTTGAAAACCAACTCGTAAAGACCTGCTGTTCCAACGTATTTTGACCCATCGATAATTATATTATCATTTTTATCCACATCGAAATTTTTATTACCGAGCGTCATTCCTTTATCGATAAATTTAACACCGTATACGTAATCCATCTTGGAATTTTTATCTTGACTCAATATAGCTGCCACATATTTTTGAGCAAGTGGACCAAGGTGATTTCGCAATGAATTTTGACCATCGGATGTTTGTAATGAATGTTGAATTGATGTCACAAGCGATTGAGGTGAAGTCTCGAAAATTTCCTCGATAGATGTCTTATCATGCAATAATTGCCTTGGCTGTACATCTAGTATCGGAGTAGAAGTAGTTGCATCCAATAATTGTTGCATTCGCCTGCTTTTGATTCGCTTTGGAGTAGAAGTTATACCGCTCAATGATATATTTGATCGCTTTGTTTTAAGCTCTTTTTTCTCTCCGAGCATACTCAATGGTTCAATCTTTTCTTCACCAGACTCAACACCAACTGTATTTTCAACAAGCTGTTTCAGAGGTTCAGAGATTGGTTTAAAATGCCTCTCCAATGCATCGTCCTCCTCCATTTTACCAGTTTTCAAGAAACGATATTTTTTACGGATTGAATCGCTCGTTTTCGCAATCTCTAACACAATCTTTTCACGATCGTTATTCATAATGTTACAATTTAGACGTTGCTCAATCAAGGCATCGAAAGCGACTAAGTGCTTTGTGGTATTGCAAATTCATTAAATCCTTTTCTGTATCGTCCATTAGTCAGCGGACTGTCCTTGTCAATCGCTGCAAATCCATATTTATGTTGCCAACATTTCTGACAAAATGTGCGAAAATTATTGTATGACATATCTGTATTTACGTGATCGTTGTACACATGTTTCAAGTTTGTCCCATCTTGTTTAAATAAAATTAATAAGTTTGCATTGTCACGTACAAGATGCTTGGGTATCTTGGCATACGTTTGACAAAGATAGAAACAGTCGACGCTCGAGTGTCGCCCCATTGCAAAGTACTCTCTTATCGTATCTTGCTTGTCACATGCCACGTCATCAAAGATAAAAATGGAATTCGGAAGCGCATCACTCGGTGGAATGACATCACTATTATTAGAGAATGTAAAATAACCAATTTCTTCTATCGGTGATAGCAAATTTTCCAAATATCGATATTTCGGTTGTTGAAGCGATTTCGAGTATACGTACACGTTCTCGAAGCAAACGCCGTGCGGGCTTTCAATCAAACTAATCAACGCGTTAGTTTTACCACAATTCGAAGGACCGCAAATGATTCCGCGTATAGTATTCGGTAGTATGTTTCCATGTCTGCGTATTTCTTTATCCGACATCAACCGTGTTTTATCGTCGAAATTTGTAACTTTGATTATCGTCGATTGCTGAACGAACCGCATGTTTTCTCTCGAATGAATGAATGAGTCATGGAGAGCCTATTTATAGCTGTGCGGAACCATGAATCACTCAGTATTGAAAAAATGTTTGTTCTGCTAACAAGTGCTTCCGATATTCACGGTTTAAGCGCCGAACAGCTGCAATTTGTACCAAAAGCATTTTTATTGCGATATGAAAATCACATCCACTACGTGTGGGACAAGCTTCCGGAACACATAAAGGTGGATCCAGAGATTCAGACCTGTCGTCGATGTTTCAAACATTACAATCGACCGTGGCAGCAAACGCACATCGACGGTCCAGCGCCGATGATAAAGGATTGCAGCGAATGTCAACGAAAATAGGTAGTGGTCTCTTTAATCGCGCGATAAACGCACTTCCGATCGAATTGCATATCCCCGGCTATCAGTTTTGCGGTCCGGGGACTCATTTGGAAAAGCGATTGGCTAGAGGTGATCGAGGTATTAATCCATTGGATGCCGCGTGTCGCGAGCACGACATTGCATATTCTCAAAGCAACGCCCTCAGAGAACGACACGTTGCTGATAATATACTCGCTGCGAAAGCGCGAAAACGTATTACTGCGAGAGATTCGACTCTTGGTGAAAGAGCAGCCGCTACGACTGTTTGGGCAGCTATGAAAGCAAAGACAAAATTCGGTATGGGGATGAAGACGAAAAAATCTTTGAAAAAGAAGAAGAAACGAATACTGTCTGTGGCGAAGCGTGGTGGTATCTTGCCAATTTTACCATTGTTGGGTGTTCTCGGTTCGTTGGCCGGTGGAGCAGCGGGAGTCGCAAAGGCTGTGAATGATAGCAAGGCTGCGCAACGTCAGCTTGAAGAAATGCAACGTCATAATCGCGCTATGGAAGGTCGTGGAGTTTATCTCGCTCCATACAAGCGTGGACAGGGATTCTCAACTAAGAAAAAAAAAAAACGTCAAAAAAAAAAACGCTAAAAATGCCTGTGGGTGTAACAACTAATGTACAATTAGAACAACTGGCAAGACGTATGCGTATACCATTCTTTAGAGGTGTTTTCATGCGCAATAATTTACCAATAAACGGTGTGCGACAAAATGAGAGCGGTATTGTAAATTTGGATGACGTTGATGGTTCCGGTACCCATTGGGTAGCATATGTAAAGAGGGGAAATCGATCAATATATTTCGATAGTTTTGGTAATCTACGACCACCCAAAGAGTTGGTGCAATATTTAAATGTTACGAAAATAGAATACAATCACACATCCTATCAAAATTATAATCAGAATAATTGTGGACAATTGTGTTTACGATTTCTTCAAACGGCTGATATAAAACCTGTCAATCCATCATCACGATTCAGTTTGACAACATGTCGCTAACACTAACGTTGACTGGCAAAAGTAGCGTTCTCGCTGTAAGCTACTTTCCAGCTATAGATTTATCGAATGGTGATTATGAGCTCGGTTTAACAGATTTTGAAACTTATCATACGATTCCGAATGTAAATTCTAAGAATAATAAATTTTACTTTGATAACGATGACAAGGAAATTACAATACCCGAAGGATCATACGAAATACATGCTATAGATGAGTATCTGAGACGTGCAATTTCACAATATCCTTCCAATAAAGAGCAGAATGAAGATGCAATAGCGCTTCGCGCCAATCATAATACTCTAAAGAGCGAAATCAAATGCATCTATAGAATAAACTTTAATAAACCACACAATATAGGATCGTTGTTGGGATTCTCATCGAATCGTATATTGCAACCTCACAAATGGTATGATTCGGATTTACCTATAAATATTATTAGCGTGAATATTATCCGTATAGAATGTAGCGTCACCACTGGTGCGTACAGTAATGACAAGCGCGTACACACGATACATGAATTTTCACCGAGCGTGCCGCCAGGATATAAGATATCGGAAACGCCTGCACAGATCATTTATCTCCCGATCGTCGTACGGAGCATTACTGATCTAACGATACGCATTGTTGATCAAGAAGGACGATTGTTGGATTTTCGAGGAGAGGAAGTTACTGTAAGATTGCACGTACGGCGTCGACAAAATTAGCGTGTGATGCTCGTGCTAAATGATACGGAGCACGTGAGAGATAATAATTTTACGAGGGACATTACGAGGGACAATACTTTTGCGAGAGCAACTGCGGCAGTGAGCGACAATAATCAGAGATCTCGTTACACTAAAAAGAAACTCAGCGCATTGAATCGCGAATTTTTAAAATCATTGGGATTCATCGTACGAAAAGATGATTGATATTTTGAATATTGGTGGTGAACCAGTCTTTGATGATCGTATCGTCAAGGTTGAGACACATACATACAATCCATATGCTAACACATCGCTTGGACATAGCGACGAGATACGGATACCTATACACCACCAGGATTTGTACACGTTGCCGTGCGAAAGCTTTTTGTACGTCGAGGGAAAGTTGATAACATCTAAAATAGATGCAAATGAAACGATGATATTAACAAATAATTGTGTTGCGTTCATGTTTGATGAAATTCGATATGAACTCAATGGTGTGGAGATTGATCGCAACAGAAACGTTGGAATAACTTCAACGATGAAAAATTATGTTTCTTTAACAACCGAGAGAAGTAAAATCTTGAAGAATGCTGGATGGGATATGACACATAATGGGTCATGTAATGAAATTTGTATGTTCAACTTTTGCGTGCCGCTCAACATGCTATTGGGATTTTGCGAAGATTATAAACGTGTTGTGATTAATGCTCGCCATGAATTAATTTTGATACGTTCGCGCAACGACAACAATTGTCTGTATGGACCTGCTGAAGCTGCTATTGAATTACTCAAGATACAATGGCGTATGCCTCATGTACTATTGAATGAGGTTAATAAACTGTCCTTGCTACGAGCATTGGAAAGCGGGCAATTCTTAAACATGAGTTTTCGCGCTTGGGATCTATACGAATTTCCTCTGCTACATAGTACAACCAAGCATTCATGGACTGTGAAAACTGCTTCTCAGCTGGAAAAGCCGCGATATGTGATCTTTGCAATGCAGACTGGTAGAAAAAATATTATGACAAAAGATGTTACTGTATTCGATCATTGTAAATTAGCCAACGTAAAGCTGTATCTAAACTCTGAATCTTATCCCTATGATGATTTAAATTTAGATTTTGAAAAAAATAGATTCGCACTCTTGTTTGATATGTACTCTCGTTTTCGCAAATCTTATTACGGGTGTGATATTGAGAATGTACTAACTATCGCGAAATTTCTACATTGCGGTCCTCTCGCAGTTATTGATTGTTCGCGACAAAATGATTCTGTCAAAAATTCTACCGTGGACGTGAGAATAGAGTTTGAATGTAAGGAAGATGT
>NW_028141388.1:0-53797 GCF_030444845.1 Prenolepis imparis | reverse complement strand
AAGCAGTGGTATCAACGCAGAGTACTGTCCTTTGTCCAACGTAGTTCGTAAAATTACATAATCAGCAATTATCCCCTCCTCCGATGTAATATAAATGATTGAGATTTTTAACAATCTGCATCAGTCGTCCAACATTCTTGCAACAAAATGGTTGTACCGACGTTTGTGGATCTGCAAGGATTTATTCTCAATAAACGATTTATCGTGAAGGAAGCGGCGATTCTGAGAAGAGGATTCGTTGTTTCACATTATTTCTTCACATGCCCCGTACCATGGGGTGCGCTCATAAAATCGGAGAGACGTCAAGCTTCATGGTTGACTCGAAATCATCATGGATTGCAATGGGAAGATGGAAGCGTTCCCTACTGCATGGCTCAGCGTTTGATTACAACAGCTATCGCTGGTATGATACAAGAAGAAGAAGAGACATCCTCTCTTGTGTACGTAAAAGGCCATGAAAAGCGAGAATGGTTGACCAATATAATGGACGATGCGAGAAACGGTTTCATTATTGAGACCTTGGATGCAAACTATGAAGATATTCCTGCATTAAACAACTTAGATACTACCTATAGCCTACGTTGCGATAAACATGTAAAAAATTGTGCTTTAGAAAATGTATTTAAAATATTTAATTGGTGGTCAAATCATCACAATGATTCGCCACACCCTTTTTTTGAATAAATTAATATTGAAATAATATTATCTTTTGGTAGACTTAAATTCGACGTAACTAGCAAAAGTTTATTCAATTATATTCACAACGTTTCGACCATTTGGTTGTGGTCCTTATCAAGTGAAAAACACTATAACAAAGGATTGACAAGTAATTTTTACATTTAAAACGCATATAAAGAATAAAATAAAACTGAAATTACAAAAGAACTTACTTAATTGATAAACGATGTGGTGGTTAAATTATAAATATATAAATCTAAATCATCAAAGTAATAAAATGTAAATAGAGACAATCAAAGAAAATTAAGTAAGTTCTTTTGTAATTTCAGTTTTATTTTATTCTTTATATGCGTTTTAAATGTAAAAATTACTTGTCAATCCTTTGTTATAGTGTTTTTCACTTGATAAGGACCACAACCAAATGGTCGAAACGTTGTGAATATAATTGAATAAACTTTTGCTAGTTACGTCGAATTTAAGTCTACCAATTTATATTTACCACTAGCGACATATACTATTTCTGAATTAATATTATCTTTGTTCGCTCATTTTCCTCATACGCCTACAAGTATTATATGTCCACACGTGCTCGTATTAATTTCAGCATGTGACAGAATTCTTATGTTATAATTTTTTAAATGTAGTCGATTGAGGTTTGAATGTGATTGATTAATGTTCGATCGAGGTACGAACATGGTTCGAAAGTGGTTCGAAGGTTGATCGATGTATGTACGTGGTTCGATTGATGTTCGATCGAGGTTGATTGATGTTTGATCGAGGTTCGAAGGTGGTTCGATCGAGGTTGATTGATGTTTGATCGAGGTTCGAAGGTGGTTCGAAAGTGGTTGATTGAGGTATGAAAGTGGTTGATTGATGTTCGATCGATGTTCGAACGTGGTTGATTGAGGTACGAAAGTGGTTCGAAAGTGGTTGATTGACGTTCGATCGATGTTCGAACGTGGTTCGAAAGTGGTTCGAAGGTGATTGATTGAGGTACGAATGTGGTTCGAAAGTGGTTCGAAGGTGTTTGATTGATGTTTGAACGTGGTTCGATCATCATGGCGCTGCTTTATATATTTTATATGTATATAATATTTTAAATTTTAAATTCACACGCACACACACACAAGCATTTTGTAAAATACATACACACAAACATTTTGTAAAATATACACACACATAGTTATATAATAAAAATTATTTTAAATATTAAAAAAAAATGTATTTATTTTAGAATAGGTCCTCTCCCCTTCCTCATCCTAAAAATATTAATTAAAAAAAAATATTTAAAAAATTCTCTCTCGCGTCCGCCTCTCGCGCTCTCCTTCGCTGCATCAGCTCTCGCGCTCTCCATCGCCGCATCGTCTCGCAACATCTCTCTCTCGCTCTTGTGATATCTCTCTCGCGTGCACCTCGCGCTCTCCTTCGCTGCATCAGCTCTCGCGCTCTCCTTCGCGTCATCTCGCTACCTCTCGTCATCTCGCGCTATCTCTCTCGCTCTTGCATATACGCCTCGCTGCAACACCTTGCGCTCTCAATCGCCACATCATCTCGCTACCGCTATCTCTCTTTCGCGAACGTCTCTCTCGCGACATCTCTCTCTCGCGTTCGCCTCGCGCTATCCTTCGCATTCCTCTCTCCCCGCGGACCCCTTACCCAAAAAGTTTCATGCGGTCTTTCGCGGATTCCCCTCTCCCCGCAGACCCCTCGCGGACCCGTCACCTAAAATCGCGGACGCTCCCCTCCCCGCGGACCCCTCCCGGACCATAAAATCGCGGACGCTCCCCTCCCCGCGGACCCCTCGCGGACCCTAACCTCGCGGACGCTCCCCTCCCCGCGGGCCTCTCGCGGACCCTAACCTCGCGGACGCCTCCCCCTCCCCGCGGACCCCTCGCGGACCCTAAAATCGCAGACGCTTCCCCCTCCCCGCGGCCCCCTCGCGGACCCTAACCTCGCGGACGCCTCCCCCTCCCCGCGGACCCCTCGCGGACCCTAAAATCGCAGACGCTTCCCCCTCCCCGCGGACGCCTCCCCCTCCCGCGTGACGTCATTCCCCCTCCCCGCGTGACGTCATTCCCCCCTCCCCGCGTGACGTCATTTCCCGCGCCCTGGGTTCCCCTCGCCCCTCACCCCCCCTCATTGCCCCTGAGTTAGAATCGGCATAGTATTACTACTGATATTCAGTAAATTCTAATTTCTAATAATTACTGGTTATAGTTCGGGCTATAACACCATTTAAAATTACTTTCGACTTTAGATTAATTCGATTTTCAATAATATATTTCAAAATTAATTAAGCGTCGATCGCTTTATGAGCTATGCAAATAATTTGTTTGAAACATTTTGTCGTTCGCGTTGCAAATTCAACAAATTGTTTCACAGGATTATGACGAAACACAAAATCGCGCATACATCAACGACAACGCACAAACATTTCGTTTTCCTCCGCGCACGCTTCGCAAATTTTTGTTGTACCACGCAAATGATCAGAACATATTTTTTCACGTTTGGCGTAACTTTAAACGTCTCATCTTGCCGCGTTTCAAAATCATAGAATACAAATGCAACGCGTCCCTTGTTACGTCCGCGCGGAGTCGCGGGGTATAATTCGCGGAGTATATTTTCGCGAACAACGTACTCGGACTATTGCGCAAGACAACGTCGCTTTTCGGAGATTTACTTCCGGGGATTGCCCGCGACGGAGGCTATCCGAATGTATGGTCACGCATCGAGAGCGGATAGATACGAGAGTGAGTAGGAAACACGAATTTGCGTTGTTTAGTCAAAGGTATTCTGGATACCTGTCGAACGAATTGTTAATCGCGTGGAAAACGGTCACTACTGTATTGCCGTCACTATTCGTGTAGGGAGTTTCTTCTCCGTCGAGATACTTTAGATACGCGATTTGACACATGAGACAGTGGTGGTGTGGATCGCGAGTTTGTGTCAGTCTGTTTAAATTACACACGGAACACGTTATTCCAGTAGGCAACTCGCCGATTACGAGAAGGTGCTTTACTGAAATTACCCAATTAGACTTTTCGCTTGTGCTTAATTTGAAGTAACAATGCACAACGCGGCGTCCGTACCATTTTTTTTTTTTTTTAACGTGAAGGAAATCCTTTATGGATACCCATGCCCCTCGGGAAAGAAGCATGGGTTATGTGGGACTGCTTGCTCCCCTTAACCGAGCCACGAATAGTTCGGCTAGGGGGCCCAAGCTTACCGCACTAAAACCCATACGGTGGCCAGCTCGGGCGTTGTAGGGGTTTCCCGGGAATCTGGCGATTGCACTACTTCCGGGAAACTCCCGCCTGACTATCCCATGGGAGTCACTGCGTTTGGTTACTGCGACTCCCTGTCCCTCGCCATGTTGACTTGGCGAGGGACTTGTCTTCCCGACAGTTTGCGGTGCGGAAGGGCCACACTTCCGCACCGCGCCCCCCTGGATACAACTATATCCCCATGAAGGACGGGACCAGATTCGGATTTCCCGCCCGAAGCCTGATCCCCCTCCCCCTGTGTGGGTTTACTGAGGTAGTCCTAATAGTGGACTACCTCCTTCACACAGGGGGGTAGAGCTTGCCGCACGTTGCACAGGTGGTCCTCCTGTTCTAGAGGACCACTCGTTTGCTCCTTCCCGTGAGGCCTATTTCCGAGGAGAGGATTCAGGTTCGGCTATAATCGCCTCCTCTGTTCCCCCCCTCCTCGGTCTCCTTCTCTCTCCCGGCCTCGGCGGGTGCCGCGGGTTTCGGCGACGGGGTCGCAACCTGCGAGGCGTAGGTACTCGCCCGTCTCCGTCGTCGCCACTGCTCCCGTCACTTCGTGGGGCGCGTTCGCGCTCCCTTTCTGCCTCCTCCTTCTGCAACATTACTGTTTCGCAGAAGGAGGAGACCGCCTTCCAAGCCTCTTCACTGTCAATCATCTTTGGAATGATGACCGACAGTGAGAGGTCTCACCCACCGCCGCCGTAAGGACACCGCGCTCATCGGCCCATGCCAAACAATGGGCCAATATGTGTTGCGCGGTGTCCAACTCATCCCAACAGTGGTGGCAGTGGGTCGTCCGCTCCTTACCGATCTTGCACAGAAAGTCAGCGAAGGATCCATGCCCCATTATTATCTGCGCAAGACGGTATGACACCTCGCCGTGCGTCCTTTCCACCCACTCTTCTAATACTGGACGCACGGCGCCGACGACTCTTCTCCCTGAGTTGGTCTCGGGAATATTGGCAAGATATTCCCTCCACCTTTCCAGGAGACGTCGTCGGGCCTGGACCCTCATGATGCCTTTGACTCTAGCCGTTAACTTGACATTCCGCCTCTGGAGCTCCCGCGTCTGGATGTACGTTTCTTCGTACATCCCCGCGACCTGCTCCATCAGCGGGAGCCCGGCCAGAGTCGTGGCCGCCGCGTGCGAGACCGTTCTGTAGCCGCGAATTACCCTGATCGCTACGCGCCGCTGTATACGTCGCAGTGCGTTCTTGATCTTTCGGGTGGTATTCGCAGCCTCTGCCCATGGGTGCTCCGTATAGGGCTACCGCATTAACGATTCCCGCATACATCCGACGCACTCGACCGTCGGGCCCTCCCAAGTTAGGGAGTAGGCGACTTAGAGCTGCCGCCACTCTCTCCACTTTTGGGCCCAACTGATCGAAGTGATCTATGAAAGTCCATTTTCCGTCCAGGATTAGACCCAGGTATTCATTCGGGTCGTTACTTGGACGGGGGTGTCATCCACCATGACATGGGTCGCCGGTGGCTCTCCTTGAGAGTGTAGGTATAGCGCCTCCGTTTTGTGAGGCGCTACTTTTAGACCCATGCCATGGATGCTACGGACAACGCATGCAACCGCCAGCTCCGTCCTCATCTTTGCTTCCCTCCAGTCTGCTCCCCCGACCAGCACTAACGTGTCGTCTGCATAACAGACGATACTGCAGCCGGGGGGGAGAGCGGTGCGAAGCACATTGTCAAACGCGAGGTCCCACAGCAGGGGGCCTAACACTGACCCCTGTGGGACCCCGCAGGACATCTCCCTCCCGCACTGGAGTCCGTCTCTATTGCGATACTCCAGTCTTCTATCCCGGAAGTAACTCTTTATTACCCTCACGAGGTACGCGGGGACGCAATGCCTTTCCATCGCGATCCCCACTTGATTCCAGGGCAGGGTGTTAAATGCATTGACGATGTCTAGCGACACCGCCATGGCCACCCTGCCCTCTTCCATTTCAGACTCCGCAAGAGATCGGACAATTGTCGCGCTTGATCGCATCAATTGTCGATCTTCTCTCGCGGAATCCGTATTGGTCCTCGTGAAGGTCTGGCCCATCCCGGGACAGGTGTTCGACGAGGCGGTTTGCTACCACTCTTTCGAGTAGTTTCCCCACCTCGTCAAGCAGGCATATCGGTCTGTAAGCGGGAGGAAGTCCCGCTGCACCGCTCCCTTTTGGGATGAGGACCACTTTGGCCCTCTCCCAGACTGGAGGGAAGCTCCCCTCTTTTAGGCAGTCGGTAAAGAGCTGCCTAACGTAGCTCGATACAGACGGATCGTCCAAGGCCAGAACCCAGACCCGTGAATTCCATCCGGTCCCGGGGCCTTATTGCCCCGAGACCTGAGTCTTTTTACAATCCCGACCATCTCTGCCTCCGTGACCTTTAGCTCGTCCTCCCACCCCGCCCGCTCCTCCCGTTCGAAAGGAGCCCGGGCGATGGTGGGGAAGAGCTTGTCAAGCTTCTCCTCAAGGTCCCGGGGGTCCAGGGATTCCGTCACGGAGGGCGCCCTTCGCATTTTGTTCATGACTGTTCTGTATGGACGCCCCCATGGGTCCGAGTTCAGCATGAGCAGATGCTCGTCCCACGCCCTGGCCTTGGCCTTCCTGATTGCCGCGCTGAGGGCGTTACGGTGGAGTTTATAATCCTCGTACGCCTCAACTGTCGCCTCATCGTCGCCGCGCCGCCGAAGTCTGGTGAAGCGACGCCGAGCTCTGGCAGTTATCTGTCTTTGCTCGGCGATTTCTTCGCTCCACCAGTATGCCGCTCGGCGCGGCTTCGCTTTGGCCCGGGGCATGGAGGCATCGCATGCTCTCGTCATCATGTCCCCGAGCCATGTGACCCGGCCATCAATGTCTCCTGGCATTTATGTGCCTGGCCAGGTCGCTGAGGCGACTGCGGCCATCAGCCCGTCTGTGTCGAGCTTTTTGAGGGCCCACCTCTTAGGAGTCTCTGCTCCCTCCTTCCCCTGGACGCGGCTAAGCACCCCTTGGCGGGTGATGTTGACCCTCATCATTATATATAAATGATCCGAGAGGGTCTCGTGATCTGTCACCCGCCACGCCCTGATTCTATTCATCGCAGGGGGGTTTGCCCATGTGAGATCCACAATGGACTCCCCCTGCGGACGAATACATGTGCTTTTCGTGCCTGTATTTTGGATAAACAGGCCGAGTGCCGCTGCCCACGTCTCCAAGAGTCTGCTCCTCGAATCGTTGCGCCGGGAACTCCATAATGCCGACTTGGCATTGAAGTCCCCGGCCACGATAACAGGGCGGCCGGACTGTGATCGCACAGCGACTTCTAGTCCGTCCAGCACCTGCTCAAACTGGGCAGCCCTCAGACTGGGGGTGATGTAACATCCCATTACCGAGATGGGCCCCATTTTACCATGACGCATCCCCATCCATCGCCTATCTTACGGTATGGTGGGGAATTCGTCTCCATCCTCCAAGTTATGACTACGGAGCCCTCGTCGTTAGTGGCCTAACAAGGGTCATTATCGGGCAGCCTGTACGGCTCCGCAGCTATTCCCAAACCACACCCGCCGCCCATTAAGGTCTGTACAAACAGGTCCTGGGCTGCACGGGCATGGTTTAGGTTGGCCTGGAGGAGATTGACAGCCATGTTAACATGTCTTGTCGATCTCCTCCTCGACGACCTCCATGGCCTGTGGCCCGAGTTGGTTCCTCAGTCGCTGGAGACTGGGTTACCTTCTCGGGCCGCTGTGGTTTGGCTCCCTCCATCTTCGCTGGTGCCCCTGTTACTGCAGCGGCCGCCGTTCTTTCCGGACGTGGCTTCCGCTGCTCCAGGGGCTTCTGCGTTTCCTTGGGAGTCGCCGGGTTGACTCCCTCTCCTACCTTCTCCTTGCCGGGTGTTTTGAGAGCTTCCGGCACCCTTGTTTCCTGGGCTCCTCTTCTTGGGAGGGGTGCATAGTGCACTCCTCATTCGATGGTTCGAAGGAACCCCGGCCTCCTCACAAAGCATGCACTTTGAGGGACACTTGCAATCTCTCGCAAAGTGCTCCTCCGTGCCACAATTGTAGCAGGCTTTTCGTCTGTCTTTGTCACTCGTACAGTGCTCTTGGACATGCCCCTTGTTCATGCATTTAAAGCATTGAAGGGGCCTGTCCTTGAGCAGCTCCATTGTCGCATGCACCCACCCGAACTGGATTCTTCGGGTTTCCAGGATCTTTTGGGCGGGTGCAACCGGGCATCGGATCCAGACGGTGCCCATTGTCCGTGAGACGAATTTTATAGGCCCGACTTTGAGGTCATCCGGTCTACATTTGCCTATCTTGGACAGTGTAGCGCAAATTTCCCTCTCCGTTGTAGCCTCATCTAGGCACACGGCGTCCGTACCTATATTTAGTTTTATATTCTTCGCAGTCTGGGGAATTCTTTGACTGCGATTATTTTGAAAGGGTCTGGTTTTCCTCCTTCACTACTAATTAAGTGGCCTAAATAGCCGACCTCTTTTCTCAGGAATTCGCATTTGTCCGGCTGGAGTTTGAGGTTCGCTCCTCGCAACCTTTCGGCTAATTTATTGAATTTAATGTTGTGCTCTTGTAAAGAGCTCGCGTATAGTACGATATCGTCTAGGTATACAAATAACTCTACTCCTTGTAGTCCGGTCAATACCTGGTCCATGAGTCTTTGGAACGTCGCGGGTGCGTTCTTTAGTCCGAACGGCATGCATTTAAACTCGTAATGCCCGTGCGGCGTTGAAAATGCGGTTTTTAGCGCGTGAGACTCATGCATCGGTATTTGGTGAAATCCGGATGCGAGATCAAACACGCTGAAATATTTAGCGCTGCCTAGTTGATCGAGTATTTCCACAATGTTAGGTAGGGGATAGGCGTCGCCGATTGTCTTTTCGTTCAGGGCGCGATAGTCTATTACCATCCGCCAGCGCTTATTACCTTTGGAGTCGGATTTCTTTGGCACTATCCACAAGGGGGAGTTGTAAGGTGAAGCTGACGGCTGTATAACGTTTTCTATTAAGCCTTGTATTTGTTTGTTAATCTCCTCCTTGTGTATAGGCGGAAATCTATATTGTTTGGTATGGACCGGAAGATCGTCAGTCGTCGGGATAGTGTGTGAAACAGTGGAATGCAGTTTATCGGACGGAAGGTGGAACAGATCGTCCTGATTATTTATAAGGTTATGGACGTGTTCCGTCTCTTCCTCGTTTAAGTGTTCGAGCCGCAGCAAAGACTGTATTTCTTCGTTACGGGATTGTACGCTGCTCCCGTTTAATGTTGCGACATGTCTTGTTTGTTTAGGAGTGATCGTTTCGTGCCCTAGGGACGAGATATCGCTCTCTAAACTTTTACGATGTTTAGACAAAGGATGGGTATCCGGAAGACTGCTTTTATGACTCTGTGAAGAACAGGATATGGAATTTGAGTTAGTAAGGTTTTGAAGACCGGATGTAGAATATATTTCAACCTCGTGGAGCTCAATGCTCGGTAAGGTAATTTTACAATCTTCTTCGCCCGTGTTTATCGCGCTTATATACGCCTTTCCTTCACGGTTGGTAACGACTGCATCTCCTAAGTAGATTTTGTCGTTTGCGTCCGCTGTACATAACCTACGCGTACGTTAGGGTTTTTTACGCGGAGTGGGAGAACGGTGCTCGACCTTGCCGGGATCGTTACGGTTTCATTGTTGACAAAGGCAATTGGCGATCCTTGCCATACGACGCAATGTTTTAGGTAATCTATTTTAGTCGCGTTGCGTAAAAAGTCGGATCCTAGGATTCCGCCCTGTGAGATGGGAAAGTCGTCTCGGACAACGTGCAACTTAATCTTGTGACCTAAATATTCGACGTCGGTCGACCCGAGAGTTTTAATTTTACTTTTCGTTATTCCACTAAGGAATATGATAGTATTTGAATCAATATTTGTCTCGGGGTGTATTTTGCTTTGCTTAACAAGGTTCGGCGCGGCTCCAGTGTCTATCATAAAGATTGTTTCTTGCGATAAGCCATCTGCGCATATAGATACAGTGGGTGCGTGGGAGAAGTCGTCGGGACTTAGCATTGTGATCCTTGTGCTTCTTCCTGCTGTTCCGCGACTATCGTTCTTATCGGACGGACTGCTTCCCGAGAGGTTCTCGCTCGAGGTTCGTCCGCTGGCCTCGAGGGGCGAGGGAAGTTTCCCTGCTCTTGACGTGAGTTGTTATACTGTCTTTTCCGGCATTCGTCGATCTCATGCCCTGGGTGTTTGCAATACCGGCACAGTTTAGTGGGCTGACTATCGCGAGGAGGGGCGACGTTCGCGTTTGAATTCGCGTTAGGGGATCTGCGCTCGTTATTGTCACGTCGTCCTTCCGGTTCTCGAGAAATAGCGTGTCTTACATATGCGCCACGGGGAGGAGCGTTCGCGAGGTAACTTCTAGAACGGTTTCCATCGCGCGGTGGTGCATTGTGGTAATTGGGCGTTGAGCGTATTCGTTTCGCGGCCTATCTGGTTGACGGCGGTCTTGAGTTTTGTATCGCTCTCTGTCTAGCTCTTCTCGTTTCGCGAGGGCCTTGGCTTTTGCAAAAGCCTCGAAGGGGAAGATGTAGAGGCGCCTGTCCATCTGTAACCTATATTGTAGCGGAAGGCCATCGCAAAAAGAGCGCGCGGTAAGCTCATCTACGTCGGTTCTGCGTCGAGGATAGCGGAACGGAGGTCTTTAACGCGACTTATGTAGTCTAGCATGTGTTCGTTCGGTTTGAGATATACTGTGCTGAGCTCTCCGCGGTATTGGTCAATCGTTTTCGCAGATCCGAAGGCGATGTTTAAAAGGTCGATTAGTTGAGTGACGGTTTCACAAGGTTCGTCTTCGACAGCGTAGTACTCTGCGTTGATACCACTGCTTGTTTGGTTTGCCCGTTGAAGAATTTGTTCATTTACAGTTAATGTAGAACGTTATTGTTACTCTTAAGTGAGACCGAAGAATCTTAAGTTGACGAGAGATATTTCTTTCACTTACCTTTTAGTCGAGCTGTAGTTGGTGGGTGGCAGTTCCACGATGCTTTGGAGCGGTTTCTCGTATTGTTCGTACAAGACTTCAGCTCTGCGTCGGAGATACCCGGATTTGCGGGGGTTGTTTTCTGGGATGTCGAGTGGCGGGAACTCAGGTTTTTCGATGTCGATTTGCGATAATTTCGCGGGCCACTCTCTCAGTAGCACGTGTTTAGTGAATAATGCCTCGTATTCAGGATCGTTGTGATAATCTGTGCCAATAATAGCTGAATATTCGTTTGGTTTTGCCGGGTGGTAATAATGCGCGATTATTCGACGAAGCTGATTCTTCCTTCCTGCACGGCGTGTCTTAGCCATTATAAATCATATAGAAAATTCTGGAGACTGCGTTACTTTCACAATAAGTCGACGTGCGGCGGTCCTCACTGTCGGTTATTGTTTCGGTATATAACTGTGAGCGGGTTGTCCTCTCGAAACGGTCAGTACAGGTTCCAGAATTTAATAGAAGAAGTGAATTGTTTAGCGACGATGAGCGGTTCGTCCTCTCTAAATCGCAGCCTAGAATTCGTAATCGATAATAGTTTATTTAATAAGAAACTATACGACACGTGCACGCTGGAGAAACAACTAAATTTAGAGATTTTGAGAATAAAATGTAAGATGTAGGACTAGAAACACGTGAGGTTAAAGATGAGGTTGTATTTTCAAATAAATATTAGGATTGTTAATATAAAACACAATTTATTTAAAGTTAACACTAGACGCACTTAATACAAGAAATCAAACCTTAGAGTTAGAGCTTATTATTAGATTTAGAATTAGAGTTAGAATTCGAACTAGGATTTAGAGTTAGAGAGCGTTCGGAGTAGAACTGCTCTGGTTGGAGTCGCGATTAGAACTGGCTAAGTTTGGGATTGATCTGAGGTCCTTCGTTTCGGCGGCTCGGCGTTGCGGCGGCCCGAGGTTCAGGACGCTTGCCATAGTGGGAGCGCTTGGTGGGAAAGTTCCTAGGCGCTACGCAGCCACGTTAAGGCAGTGATGCAAGATTTCACGCGCGACAGCCACTTCGCGACAGCCATCTTGCAGTGGAGGGGGTAGGTCGGCAGCGCAGAGCGCACCGAAAAGATGAGAACCCTTGTCCTTCGAACATTTGTAGAAGAGGACAGGTATATATCTTTTGTCCTTTATTTTCTTTTGATAGAATAGAGCTACGAATTTCGAGCGAATCCGGAATACTGGCGATAGCGAGTAGGCGATGCAACCCAATATGCAAAAAGAAAATATAAAATATAAAAAATATATTTAATATTATAAAATAATATTAATAAAATTAATATATTTTAAACATAAATTAAGTAACTTATATTTAAAATTTTAATTAAAAATAATTATTAATTAATAATAATTATAAGTATATTTTATATATAAAAATCCACTCTTGGCCAATATATACACCTTTCTATTAAAAAAGATTTTTTATCTTTAAAGAAATAATTGTAATAAAATAATATTTTAATTTATAAATATTGTTTAAGATTTTATTCTTTTTATTCCCTATTTATTTTGTACTAATGTACGACGTACATATTGTTGCTCAACGGAAACTGTGAGAAGGTGGTGGTTTCTTCCGTCAAAAAATTTAAAATATTGTATATTGGGAAATGTATTTCAATCATTATATTCGGCTTCCCGACGAGCCGTGTTTACCTTTTTTGCGCGTGTTGATCGTTTTACCGCGCGTCTCGTCTTGTCAAGCAGCTCTCCAATCAGCTGTTTGACACAATAAAATCTAGCGACAGGTTTTTGACATTTATGTCTTCGAAATTCGTCGAGTCAGCTGTAGACCGTTTTACTAAACATCTCTCGTTTTCGAGCAATTAGCTCTTGATCAGTATATATATTTCGCTTTAACAAATAGTATAAAGTAACGAAAAATATGTGTTGAATTAACGAAGCCCCGAAAAGCTCGTAAGCGAAGTTTTGCAGAAGCTTGGCTTACAGACGACCGATACAAATCTTGGGTATGTAAAGTATCATCTGATAGTAGTCTTTATTTTATTGCAGTGTTACGTCCTGTGGACTGCACGATTCTTTTCTCCTCCCCGATTTACGCAGATTCGCGTTCCGCGAACATATTAATTATAAGACCGAAATTAGTTATAAGAATTAAACGGAGAAAGACAGTGATTGTGAAACAACTCGATCGGTGAGATTACGAAACCTACACTTTGATCAATAAGTCATAGGTAATGTTGAAATATCACGATCGACACACGCTATCAGTAGACCAAAGATCGGAATTAGGAAAGAACTCTTCATACAAGGAAGCAATACGTTGCGCAAAGGGGATTAAACACCGAACGTATGACTATGAGTCACAAGAAAAGAAGACGCCCTTTGCCCTATAGGAAGGGCAGACGAATAGTATAAAAGCAGCGAATCTTCCAAGAATGCTCTCTATTAATTCCGCCTACGTCGTGGCAGTTACACACTTCTGGATCCTCGCATTAAACATATATTTTGTAACCGTCGGGGCTCAACAACCAGCTACCAGTCAACCTACACCTTCGCCCACACCACTCGAAGGAACCATCGATCCTGAAGATCAACCTATAGCTGCCAACCCGCTCACCAAATAATATACAGTGAGTACTTTCATTCTTCTACGATCACGGAAGTGAATAAATCCCCGGAATCGCGACTAAACTTAATAAGTAGTGGAAATCGCTGCCTCGTCGAGCATTGAAACGCGCTCTCCGATTGAAACGAGACGATCAAAAGCCAACGCGAATCCTCAACCGCCTCATAGCACATCAACGTTACACACACACTCATATATAATTGTTTATACATGTCCACAAATTCAAATGTCTAATTCTCCGAATATTATTAAGATTTTATTTTTTTTGAATAAATGATAATTATTTACATTACGCGAATTTAAAGTCTTATTTAAACCCCTGCGTTCCTTCATATATCCCCCGAGATCGCACAAGGTCCTATCCCGCGTAAAAGGGATTTAATTCCCTTACCGAAAAGGACCGACGAACGGACCCCTGAAATAAGCCAGGTAAAAGCGACTATCCAGTCGTTGACCTGCAAAAGGGCCAGACAGTCCGTTCGACCCGAAATCACTCCGATTTCGGGAAAACGCTGTTACGACCTTCGAGCGGCCTTTCCTTCGTGCAGGCCAGGACGTAACATACGTTTAATTGGGGGCTCGTCCGGGATTGAAATGTGCGATCTTTGGGAATAGGAATGAGTAAAGGGACTAGAAGCACAACGGACAAAGACGAAATAGATGAACTTTACAAGACCGCGTTAGAAACACCACACAGAACACACGTGAATCTAAATCAAAATTCACAGCATCTACGCCTCGACACGTACATTTTTTAGGAGATTCTAATTTAACCGAAATAAGTGAATTACCCGACGAATCCGACCAAGTCGAATTTATTGACTCAAAAAATCAGATTTTCAAAATTAATATCGATAATTCTAACGGCGAATCCGGAGGTCCACCAATAAACATGGCTAACGCTAATCCTTTCGCCACTTTAAAATACGCGGTCGAAGCCGTTCCCTTTTTTGACGGTAGTAACACCCCACTAAATTATTTTATTGAGGGATGCGAGGAAGCAAAATCTATGCTCCCTAAAGAGGCAGAGTGTTAATTCGCTAAAATTATAAGAACGCGAATAGTGGGGGAAGCGCGTCGTACTATACAAGATCAAGATTTTAATACCGTAGCTGCATTAACAACGTATTTGAAGAAAATTTACGGTCCCTCCAAAAATGTCTATCAATTACAAGGAGAATTAGGTTGCGTTTATCAGAAAAATAATGAAGATGTCGTCACTTACGCGAATCGGGTTAAACTTCTCGGAAAACAAATACTAGAGGCATATCGAAGCTCAGGGAACGCCATGCCTGAACAGGATATAAAAGCAACTATAGAAACAGATATGTGTAAATGCTTTATTAGAGGACTAAAACCCGAAATAGAACAAAGAATAGCACGAGACTTAAACGTACAGGAAACCGTGGCCGACGCGTTAAAAATAGAAAGAGAGCTTCAACAAATGACAGATTTACGACAAGGCGCTAAATCAAGTCAACATTCACCGCTACCTGTTAATCTATCTCGAGAAGTCTGCCAAATCTGTTATAAAGAAGGACATGCAGCAAGTAGTTGTCGAAAGCTCACTCAACTTTCACCACAAAATCAAAATCCTTTCGGAAACACAGGAACGGATATTTTAATCTGTCAAATTTGTAAAAAACGCGGGCATAGCGCAGATAAATGTCGGTTACGCGACCCACGATCTCGACAATCAATTAACGTAATTCAGGAAAAGGTCATTACTTGTCAATTATGCTCTAAGATTGGTCATAATGCAAAATCATGTCGACAGAATAACTTTAATCAACAAACAAATAAATCTTTAGTAATTTGCCAATGGTGCGATAAATCCGGTCACTCGGCTAATAATTGTTGGAAGAAACAAAATGAACGCAATACTAATATCGTGTGTCAAACTTGTAACAATTATGGCCATATCTCTAGAAATTGCCGCTCTAAAATCAATCCAATACCAACACATAAAGACAATTTATTCTGCCGATATTGCAAAGAACAGGGCCATCTTCTCGATACATGTCAATTACGAATTACGAGTAACAATCGCCGCAAAGAAAAAGAGCAAGGAAACTACAACGGACCCTCGACATCGGATGTAAAATCGGGGGCCGAGCGAACATCACACCCATCCGTGCAGCGGCAAGCCAAGTAAATAACTACGAACCCGAAATCAGGCCTGTAACTGTAAGCCTCGACAAACATAGTCGCGTGCCTACGGTACAGGTTGAAATCGATAAAATTACCACTCAAATAACCTTTATGTTAGACACGGGATCCGGACCGAATATAATTAAAGAAAATTTTGTGCCCAAAAATACAAGTATTAATTATTCGAATATTTTAAAATTAAATGGCATAAACAATTATCCTGTCTATACCCTAGGAGAAATTACACTAACACTTTTTGAATTACCGGTATTATTTCACATCGTTGCCAACGATTTTCCGATTCCACAATCCGGAATATTAGGAAACGATTTCTTCAAACAAACTTTTTCAAAAATAGATTACGCTCAAGGACATTTAGATATTTCCGGAATTAATGTGCCCTTTTTCTCCCCGGAAACCATAATAGTATCTCCAAGATCAGAATCGCTATTTTTTGTGAGGATAGAGAACCCTGAGATTAAAATAGGATATATACCGAAATTAAAAATAGAACATGGAATTTTCCTAGGAGATACTATCGTAGAAACTATTTCTGGAAAAGCATATCTAAATGTCATAAGCACTCTAGATGAAGAAATAGAAATTCGCGTACCGACACTTCGTTTAAAACCACTGAACGAACTATTTAACGGCGATATCGAAATTATTGATAACAAGAAAGAGGGGTCAGATAACGACCAGACTAACGTTAACACAGACCATGAAGATAAAGATACGATGATATTTAGAGACAATGAGGATGAATTTTCAATAATGATTCAAGGAAAGAATAAAATTAAAAGTAAGAGAGGGAATAAAAATTATTTAAACGAAAATTATAATAATCCAAAAATCCTTTTAGAGGGAAGTTACCAAACCTCTCCTGAAAATTATAATAAATCAAAAATCCTTGGAGAGGGAAGTTACCAAACCTCTCCTGAAAATTATAATGGTCCAGAAATCCTTGAAGAGGGAAGTTACCAAACCTCTTCTCAAAATTTTGATAATCCAAAAATTATTGGAGAAGAAAGTTATAAAAATCTCCCAAAAGAAAAAATTCCTAGAATTTCGAAGGAAAAATGTCAAACCTTGTCAGAAAATTCTAGCTCCGTCGATTCCGAAGAGGGAAGTTACCAAACCTCATTTCATAATTCGACACAACCTTTTTCCAAAAATTCAAAGGATCGTTTATCCCTTCCAAAACTTACATTTCCAAAAACTGGATTATCTGTTATAAATAATGAAAATGAATTAGAAACCTCTCAAGTTACAATGGAAAATCTTCTAAAAGAAGCTCAAGAATATAATAAAGATATTGAAAAAATAAATAATAAAACAGTCAAGAATAAAAAAGGACCGTCTCCAAAAATCTCAGCATCCTTATTTGACAAATCTCAAGAAATTATAAAAAATTTCCCACGAAAACGAAAATTAAATCATAAAGAAAAACACCAAATTAATGTAGAAAATATCGATCTACATAACTGCCTAGTAGTTTCCGAACAACCAAAGGAAACTCGATTTACTCAAATTATGGAATTACTGCGGTTAGAACATCTAAATAAAGAAGAACAAGAGAACGTATTAAAATTAATAACAAACAGTCAAGATCGATTTCATATTCCTGGAGAAAAACTGACCGCTACTCATGTTTTACAATATCAAATAACCACTATAGATGATCGACCGATTAACACTCGTCAGTATAGATTCCCGCCATTACACAAAGAAGAAATAAAGAAGCAGGTAGAAGAACTGTTAGAAGGAAGCATCGTAAAACCGTCTCAATCACCTTATAATACGCCCATATGGATCGTGCCAAAGAAAGGAGACTCGAAGGGAAACAAACGCTGGAGAATGGTTCTCGATTTTCGAGCGTTAAACGACAAAACTATCGGTGACGCTTATCCATTACCCAACATCGTAGATATATTGGATCAATTAGGAGGAGCACAGTACTTCTCAGTATGCGATCTAGCTTCCGGATTCCATCAAATAAAAATGGATCCTGCCGACAGTCATAAAACAGCATTTACCACTCCTTTCAGTCATTATGAATTCGACCGAATGCCTTTCGGATTAAAAAATGCACCTGCTACCTTTCAACGATTAATGGACCTAGTATTGACTGGATTACAAGGCGAGGAATTATTTGTCTATATGGACGACATTGTTATTTATGCTACCTCTGTAGAAGAACATGAACGAAAATATAACGCATTAATAGAGCGACTTCGTAAAGCCAACTTAAAATTACAACCAGGCAAATGTGAATTTCTAAAAAATTAAGTAACATATTTAGGACACGTAATTAGCAAAGATGGAGTAAAACCTGAACAAAAAAAAATTAGAAGCAGTACAACAATTTCCGAGACCCAAAACACCGAAGAATATTAAACAATTTTTGGGACTTGCAGGTTATTATAGACGATTCATACCGAACTTTTCTAAATTTGCAAAACCACTTACTTCTTTACTGAAAAACGACACCGCTTTGAATGAACAGCCGTACAAGAAGAATCATTCGAAATTTTAAAACAAAAATTATGTGAAGAACCTGTATTGCAATATCCTAACTTTTCGAAACCATTTATCTTAACCACAGACGCATCAGGAATAGCAGTAGGAGGAATATTATCACAGGGAGAAATAAATAAAGATCGACCGATCGCGTACGCTTCTAGAACCCTCACCGATAACGAAATAAAATATGACACATACGAAAAGGAAGCTTTAGTTATAGTATATTGCGTCAAACATTTTCGACCGTATTTATATGGGAGAAAATTTACATTAGTCACCGATCATAAACGATTATTATGGTTTAAAAATGCTCAAGACGCAAACATGCGAATATTACGCTGGAGACTAAAATTAGCCGAATACGATTACGATGTCGTATATAAGGCAGGAATAACTAACGTAAATGCAGACGCATTATCAAGAAATCCAATAAATCTAGAAGAAATCGATTGTAAACTAATAAAAGAAAGAAAAACCTTAAATCCAAACAACCCCGCAGATGCAGAAATAATTTCAAAAATGTTAGAAGAATCAGATAGCGAAGAAGAAGAAGAGGAAGACGATTTTCATTTATATCTCTCAGATAACGAAGAACCCATACCTGAAGCTAATTTTGTCAAAAACAATAACGATTCTATACCTTTTACACTCGAAGAAATAAATGAACCGACCATAATACAAACTACAGAAAAAGTATTAATACACGATCCACCTAAACAAGACAGAATAGACAAGATACAGACAAGAAGCCAAACTGCAGGACAAGGTAATAAACAAAAAACCACTAAGGAAGAAGATAATATTGAACAAAACAAAGAAAAAAACGACACATCAGACAAGGACCTCGACACCGAAGAGGAAGAAGAAGACGAAGAAGACATTATAAATCAAAATCTAAAGGCAAGGAAAGCGAAACCCAGAATTATCGAAAATAAAATAATTAAAAGCAACATCATAGATTCTCGCGAATTATTATTCCTACGAAAAGATAACGTAGCATATTTTGTCGACACCCAAGGAAATCCTTTAGACTCAGGATCTCAGAAACTTTCCGAGCGAAACGAACTACCAAATTTAGGATCTCTTACCTTGGGCAAAGCCAAGGCCATAAAATACAAACACTACTATCATATCGCGCTACCTGTTAACGACGAACAACGAGTAGGCCCTACGGCAACTCTAGATCACATCTTAAAAACCTTGAAAGATTTAAATAACGTTATCAAAAATTTAAAATTAGAAACAATTAGCATTGCAAAAACCGATTTCATTAATAACGTTCCCTGGAACAATATCAAGGTACAACTACAATTGATATTTATTAACTCAACTACGAAAATAATTATTTGCAATGGACAAATTAAATATCTACCGAAGGATTTGCGTTCTGTCATAATCGACGAAATGCATTGCTCACCAACAGGAGGACACCGCGGAGTAACCAAAACATATAATAGAATTAAACACAATTATTATTGGGAAAATTTGAAATCAGACGTTCAAAAACACATACAACAATGTTTACAATGTCAACTGAAAAAACTCGTTCGAGTTAAAACAAAACAACCAATGATAATCACAGACACGCCTGGCACTTCGCTTGATAAAGTAGCTATGGATATCGTAGGCCCACTACCTAAGACCGAAAGAGGCAACGAATATATTAACATTACAAGATCAGCTAACAAAATATTGTATGGGGATACCGCTACCTGACCAAACCTCAGAAACCATTGCGGAAGCCTTTGTAGACCGTTTTATTTGCGTGCTCGGAGCGCCGAAAGCTATACTTACAGATCAAGGAAGAAATTTTATTAGCGATTTAATGAAGAAAATTGCCAAATTATTCAAAATACGAAAATTTCGCATAACAGCTTTTCATCCTCAATCAAACGGATCATTGGAGAGATCACATCACGCACTCAGCGAATACTTAAAACAATACGCAAACGAGCAAAAACAATGGGACAGATGGATCGGATTAGCTATGTTCAATTATAATACTAGCGTACATACACGAAGCCACAAAACACACTCCGTACGAACTAGTTTTCGGAAAAATAGCACGAGTTCCGTCAAATGAACTTCTTCCACCTGAAGATAAATTAGCAAATTATGAAGACTATTTAATAAATCTTGTCACACAACTTCACACGATTCAACGTAATGCGCGCGAAAACGTAGTAACAGCAAAAGTCAAATCAAAAAAATATTACGACAAAAAATTAAACCCTCAGACCTTTAAACCCGGAGATCAGGTATTCTTGTTAAAAGGACCGAAACCAGGTAAATTCGGAGACCAGTATACCGGACCTCATGAAATTTTAGAGATATTAAATAAAAATAATGTAAAGATCAAAATAAAGAAAAACAGCCGCATAGTACATCCTAATCGTTTACGAATATCGCACATCAAACCAATATCTAATAATAAACGTGGAAACGCGGCTTCATCAGAAGCATCGACAAGCCTATCTGGATGGTCCAAGTAGTACTAGGCGACTGGAGCAGGACAACCTGGTACCACGCGAACGATGTTTACATCCTAGAAGATAGATTCAAAGAATTGCCATGGCAGGCCATTATCTGCGGGTTAGCCTATACCAAGGCCCCCACCAACAAAACCACTTGGCCCAGGAGGACACGCCTTATGTCAACTCCTTCTAGAAAAATAACAAGGATGGATTAACATCATACATCCCTTGAGACAAGGAGCGGCACTCGTAAAACTACATATGAAAACCGACAGCGAATTCAACAGAGCATACAACGTTAGAGTACTTGTCAAACTAGGACATGCAGAGCTGCACACAAAAATCACAGCCGACGTCGAACCCGCCTTATAAATGAAAACATATATATATATATATATATATATATATATATATATAACCAACACGTATACACCAATATTTTAGTTTAATATTCTTCGTAATCGTGAACGTGGAATCATTTTCCATTCTATAGAAAAACTACCTGATCGTCAGTTCCATTATAACAATGCCAATATATCATCAATTCCAATGGACTCCTGAAATAACAGAAGAAATACGGCAAAGACCCATCGACGGCGTGAGACCACAAGATCACCCTGAAACTTATTTAAAATTGATGGAAATCCGATGTGTCATACAAGCACGGGGGAACATCTATCAAAATACTGAAGACTACTCTAAAATCTGCCAAGAATGTTATAATAAAATATCAACCAAGGAGGAGTATATGACACTACCACCCCACAATCTAGTCCATAAGGACTCAGCAGACAACCAAACAAACTGCACTAAGTGCGAAATAATAATCGTACTAATAAAACCTGCAGAAGAATGTATCGAATGTATAGAAGAATTTCTATACGTTAACTACGAACACCTGGTAGACGGATGGGGCCAAGCTGTGTTTCCCAGAAGGAAAGAAGAACGGTAAAAGGAAACAACCATAAATCACTGACAACGATCAGGCAGTAAACCGCGTGTTATTTCAAAAATATTTCACACCTCCTATTTATCGATATGGACAAATAAAGGGAAAAAGATTCCACGCGCACGAAACGCGTCCTTACCAGTAATAAAATAAAATAAAAAAAATGTAAGAAAAGAACGAAAGAATAAGGAAGGGGTTTTGGTGGTCGCCTCTTTCTTTCCTCCTTTTAAAAAAAAAGAGATACATGTTAACTAAAGGAAGCACAATTAACCAACGGGTTAAATGTGGTTCTTTCTACCGATATTCGTAAATCGCGGCAAGAAAATAATCGAAAATTTTTCATTTCTTTTTTGCAAATGTTGTGTTACATCCCCAACATTTGTCTAAGATGGGGGGTGTTACGTCCTGTGGACTGCACGATTCTTTTCTCCTCCCCGATTTACGCAGATTCGCGTTCCGCGAACATATTAATTATAAGACCGAAATTAGTTATAAGAATTAAACGGAGAAAGACAGTGATTGTGAAACAACTCGATCGGTGAGATTACGAAACCTACACTTTGATCAATAAGTCATAGGTAATGTTGAAATATCACGATCGACACACGCTATCAGTAGACCAAAGATCGGAATTAGAAAAGAACTCTTCATACAAGGAAGCAATACGTTGCGCAAAGGGGATTAAACACCGAACGTATGACTATGAGTCACAAGAAAAGAAGACGCCCTTTGCCCTATAGGAAGGGCAGACGAAAGTAGTAATACTATGCCGGTTCTAACCCATGGGGCTCCGAGGGGGGTGCGGGGCGCGGGGGTTCTCCGTGGCGAGGGGTATGACGTCACGCGGGGCGGGGGTATCTCGGGGGCGCGGGGGCTGACGTCACGCGGGTGGAGGGGGATGTTTCGACAAAGGAGGGGGGGGTCTAAGCATGTTCGGCAACTGATTATCTTTATGATTTATGGCTACCCGAAGCCATAAAACTGTTTTTCATTTTATGGACATTTTATCATTAGGAAAGGAATGAAGATTTTAGGGCCGACGCTGCGACGAACATGTCAAACGTTATTTATAGGGGTGCAAATGTAAAAGCGTTGACGTTCGGCAGCTTTGTACCCTCGCGGAAAATCGGTCGTAAACGAGAGCGAAACATTTTCCTAAATATCTTTTAAGGAAGAATTGCGATAATTTTGAGAGGGGTGGGGTTGAAGCTTATGGAGAGAGAGTCTGTCTCCACATCAAAAAGTCTCGAACAGTCGCCGAGCGAAGTGAGTGTAAAAAATAGTGAAAAAAAATGACTGGAGGTTTTCTGCGCCGTACGCTCCCCGAAATAGTAAGTTGTACAATTTATTTAAAACTATTGTACAGAATATTGCAATATGTTTAGATATATATTAAATATTCATATTTTTCAGATGATCTATAACATTGTGCAAAATTTACGGTCGCAACATGTGGTGGAGCAAGGTTTAACTGAACGAGAGTGGGTGAGAATGCTGAGGTGGGAACATCGACAAATGTTTGCAGAAATGTGGTGCGAAACTGCAGAGGCGCGGGAAATGGATGCCAATAACAGTTGGCTATGGGAGAACATGTATGCTCTTCGGGAACTGTTTGGCCTAGAGCCATATCCACCAGAACCTGTGGTGGAAAATTGGAACTAGTAAGTATTTCTTTTTAATTATAAATTATTAAAATAATTAATAAAAATTTTCTGTTATGCAGGAGTCCCCGCCCAGCCGTCGCCTCCGCTTCTCACAGCACCTAGCATTCAGCTGCCTCATCGCCTCGCATCCACAATCGTCGGCTTTACCATAGCCACCTCCATCACCGACAATTTTTATATATTATGATATTCATTTATATTTTCATCTTTATATTTTCATCTTTATATTCTTATCTTTATATTCATTTATATATATTTTTTAAAATTTTATATCCATTTTATATTCACATTTATATATTCACATTTATATACATTTATATCCATTTATATTCTTTTAAACACACACACACACACACACACAAATGTATAATACACATTTATTCATAATTAAAAATAATTAATATTAAATTAATATATTCATTTTAAAAATTCCTCTTCTTTTCCTTCACTGCGTCATCTCTCGCATGCGCCTCTCGCTATCTCTGTCTCTCGCGTTCACCTCGCGCTCTCTCTTTCTCTCCTAAGCGCTATCTCTAGCAGTCCCTAACCTCGCGTCATCTCTCTCTCTCTCTCTCTCTCTCTCCTCGCCGCAACATATCTCTCCTTCACGTTCGCCTCACACCCTCTCTTTCTCTCGCGTTCACCTCGCGCTCTCTCTTTCTCTCCTAAGCGCTACCTCTCTCGCAGTCCCTAGCCTCTCGGTCCCTAGCCTCGCGATCCCTAGCCTCTCAGTCCCTAGTCTCGCGATCCCTAGCCTCTCAGTCTCTAGCGTCACGTTCCCCCTTCCCCGCATGACGTCATCCCCCACAAAGACCGTGCAACGAGCTACGTATGAGAGCTGGGACTGGTTATGGGTGGGAGAAAGATGGAGAATGGAAATGCATGCAAAGAAATTACATCATAATTTAGACTTAAAAACTCTTTATTCTTCTTTTAAATATTTTTTTTCTTACATATTATGGACTAAAAACTAAAGCTGCCAGCTCGCAATCGATGAGCTGATGCTTGTTGAAGGCGTCGCTAGCGCGTATTACATTTGATACTTCTTTAGGATTCGTTACATTGGACGCGATATTTGAAAATTGCGTAAACTTGATATCGACTGTATTGGTAATTTTAACCAATCGGTCAAAAGTTACATCAATGCAAGGATCGAGATCGAACATACGGTGTAACGTCGATTCGATCATCATCATGCATACATTTGAAGATTCAAGATTTATTAACTTGGCATCGTTAATCGTACGAACTCGCACTGTTAACGGTCCAACGCTTATAAAACTGTAGGCATCTTTAAAATCGTTTCGAAGCAGATTCTGAATATTGTGACGTTGCTCGTAGAGTCCTTTCCACGCTTCGAGAGATAGTATCAGTTCCTTTCCTCGATGATCTCCTATGGCGATTTCCACGTAACTCGGTGGATCCACTTTGATACCAATTTCGAGGAATTTAAATTCCGTAGCTGTCAATGCGTATCGTCTGCCTAGTATACGAACCGCACGACGCTCCAATGAAATGCTGTAAAAATGAAATTAGTTTGAAAATAATACAATTTGTAAAAAAAAAAAAAAAAATATAAAGATAGAAAGAAGTTAAACTTACTCGTCACATTTATTCTCAAACGATGGAGTGTCATCACGACTCGGGACGTAATTATTCATAGGTCTGCCGGAGCCACCGCTTCTTTTAGCGTAGTACATATTTCCAGATTTTAAAAGTGAACCACCAGTATGAACGGTTAACGCTACACTGATCGTATAAAATTAAGAATATACGTGACGCTTATTTTTAAAAGTAGTGGGGTAAATGTGGTGGGAGATTCTAGAATACTATTGGCGCTATGAAATTTAGGAGAAGGGGAAACGGCACTCGGATAAAAAGAATTCTTAGAAACGATTTGTGAGGAAAGGATTGGGGAAGGGGGAATAAGAGATAAAACACATTAATGTTTAAATATTTTATTTTTCCAAATCTTGCAATTCTTTCTGGCGTTGCGACCACCAGTTAAATATTTTGAATACATTTTGTAATGCGCAATTCTTAACATGTTTTCCACATCGCATAGTGTTTTTAACATCTAGATTATTTAGAGACTCGATATCGTCGTAATCAGCATCCAAGGTCTCAATAATGAAACCGTTTCCCGCATCATCCAATATATCGGCTAACCATTCTCACTTCTCAAGTCCTTTTACATATACGAGAATGGATTCTTCTTCTTCTTCATGTGGTCCACCAATGATAGCTGTTGTAATCAAACGCTGAGCCATGCTGTATGGAACGTTTCCATCTTCCCATTGCAATCCATGATGATTTCGAGTCAACCATGAGGCTTGGTGTCTCTCCGATTTTATGAGTACACTCCATGGTACAGGACATGCGAAAAAATAATGTGACAAAATAAATCCTCTTCTCAGGATTGCCGCTTCCTTTACAATGAATTGTTTATTGAGGATAAATCCCTGTAGATCCACAAACGTTGGTACGGACATGACGAGATCTCTCTCTTCGATGTATCAGTTAAAAAGAAGAATGGCAACTATCTCATAACACTTTGATTTATATTCTGCTATGCTTCCCCCTCTCTTTAAATTGTTGGTGTGTTTAGGTGATTTTGCGCACAACGTTGGTCAACGGGTTGTACTGGATCACGCGATCATGTATGATGAGACAGTACGCAGTGGTATTCATCGGCACATTCTCCTTACACTCGAATTCCAATCTCACATCCACGGTTGCGCTCTTGACCGATTCGTTTTGTCGAGAACAATCGATGATCACGAACGGACCGTTACGTAGAAACATTGAGACGGTGAGACTCGGCTCGAGATACTCGTATCCATAATAATTCTTGCAGAAACGCGCATATGTATCGTACAGAATCGACCATCTGTTTTTATCGAAATCCAGATTCATATCGTCGTACGGATAACATTCCGAGTTCAGATAGAGTTTCACATTGGTCATCTTGCAATCGTCGAATCGACTCATATCCTCAGATATGATGTTTTTCCGACCTGTCTGCAGAGCGAAGATAACATATCGCTTCTCCAGCTGAGTCGCTGTCTTAATGGCCCATGAATGCTTGGTTGTACGCTGCAATAGTGGATACTCATACAGATCCCACGAGCGAAAACCCATGCTGAGGTAATGTCCGCTTTCCAGAGCGCGCAGCATCGACAGCTTCTTAATCTCGCTCAACAACACATGCGGCATTCGCCATTGTATCTTGAATATGTTGATCACAGGCTCCAGCGTCGAATCTCCAATCAGACAATTGTTGTCGTTGCGCGATCGTATTAAGATTAACTCATGACGAGCGTTCATCACCACTCGTCTGTAATCCTCGCAAAATCCCAATAACATGTAGAGCGGTACGCAAAAATTGAAGTTTCCATTCGCAGTAGTCGGATCAGTCCAGCCGGCGTTTCTCATAATCACGCTTCTATCGGATGATATCGTTACATAGTTTTTGAGCAAACTTGTTATTCCCACGTTTCTATTGCGATCAATCTCCACGCCATCGAGTTCGTATCGAATCTCATCGAACATGAATGCGACACAATTATTTCCCAGTATCACAGCAGATCCTTCGGCTGGTTTATTTATCTTTAGTTCTCCCTCGATGTATAGGAAACTTTCATACGGCAACGTATACAGATCCTGTTGTTGTATGGGTATTCTTATCTCATCACTGTGTCCGAATGTTGTGTTAGCGAACGGGTTGTACGTGTGAGTCTCGATCTTGACGATGCGATCGTCGAAGATTGGCTCGTCTCCAATGTTGAGGATGTCGGTCATTGTTCAGATGTTTCGCACCGCGAATCCCAAAGATTGTAAAAACGCAACGTTTGATGCGTTCAGTTTCTTTTTCTTACTGCAACCGGATGATTGGATATTAGTGAATGTCGACGTTGTTGTTGTTGTTGCTGGCTCCGTAAAGATTGTGTTATCTCTCGTATCTTTCGATCTGTTCAACACGAGCATCTCATACGCCACACACGTACGTTATCGCTGTCGTCGTCGTACGTGCAATCTAATGGTGATCTCTTCTCCTCGAAAATCGAGCAATCGTCTGTCCTGGTCGACAACGCGTAACGTTAAATCCGTAATGCTCCGCACGATGATCGGCAAGTAAATGATGTGCGCAGGTGTTTCCGATATCTTATATCCTGGTGGTACCCTCGGTGAAAATTCATGTATCGTATGAACGAGTTTGCCGTTGCTGTACGCGCCCGCGGTCACATTACATTCTACGCGGATAATGTTCACGTTGATAATATTAATCGGCATGTCCGACTTATACCATTTTCGCGGCTGCAGTATACGGTTCGAGAATCCCAGCAGCGATCCAATGTTGTTAGGCTTGCTAAAATTCATTCTGTAGGCGCATTTGATCTCGCTCCTCATCGTATTATAATTAGCGCGGAGCACTATTGGATATTCTCCATCTTCAAAGTCACCGTCGTCATTCGTCCGAATATGCGTGGTGTCAGCGTGTTTTTTATCATCGTCATGAACAGCGTGTCGCGGACGTTTTCGTAAAATTGCATGTTTCAAAAACTCATGTATCGTTTGCAGCTCGTACGATCCCTCGGGAATCGTAATTTCCGCGTCATCTTTGCCAAAGTAAAATTTATTATTCGAGGAATTCACGTTCGATATCGTGTGATAAGTCTCAAAATCCGCTAGACCTAGCTCGTATTCATCGTCGCTCAAATCTACGACGGGAAAGTAGTTTGCCGCGAGAACACTACTCTTCCCGGTCAGTGTGAATGTCATAGACATATCGGCAAAACTGTTTAACGAATACTGAGTTAAATAGCGCGATGTCAGTCTTTAAATTCACATGCATCGACCGCTCGGAGAAACTGTAAGCACAATTGTCCACAGATGCTTTGATTGTAAGTTTGAACAGGTGCGTAATTGTATTGTATCTTTGTCACATTTAAATATCGCACCAATTCATTCGGCGGTCGAAGATTGCCGAAACTGTCAAAATATATAGCGCGATTCCCCCTCTTTGCATACGCTACCCAATGAGTACCCGATCCTTTAGCGTTATCCAAATTTACGATGCCGCTCTCGTTTCGATATATACCACCGATCGGTAATGAATCACGCATGAAAACACCTCTAAAATACGAAATGTGCATACGTTTTGCCAGTTGTAGCAATTGTATGTTGGTAGTTACGCCCTGTGGCATTTTTAGCGTCTCTTTGACGTTTTTTTTTCCCCTTTTTTCTCGTTGAAACTCCTCGTCCGCGTTTGTATGGAGCGAGATACAATCCGTGACCTTCCATGGCGCGATTGTGACGTAGCATCTCAACTGACGTTGTGCGGCTTTTCCGTCGTTCACCATCTTTGCTACCAGCCGCTCCACCGACCAGAGATCCGAGCGCGCCCAACATTGGTAGAATCGGCAATACACCCCCACGTTTCGCTACCGGAAGTATTCGCTTCTTCGCCATCTTTTTCTTCGTCTTCGTCTTTGTCGTCTTCAGGCCCATACCGAACTTCGTCTTGGCTTTCATCGCTGCCCAGACAGCTGTGGCGGCGGCTCTCTCACCGAGAGTCGAATCTCTCGCAACGATGCGAGTTTGCGCTTCCTTGGCGAGTATCCTATCTGCCGCGTGTCTCTCGATGAGATCGTTGCTTCGAGAGTACGCTATATCGTGTTCACGGCACGCTGCGTCCAATGGGTTGATACCTCGATCGCCTCTGGCTAATCGCTTTTGTAGTCGCGTGCCCGGACCGCAAAACTGATAGCCGGGGATATGGAATTCGATCGGAAGTGCGTTTATCGCGAGATTTAATAGGCCTCTACCTATTTTCGTTGACATTCGCTGCAATCCTTTATCATCGGCGCTGGACCGTCGATGTGCGTCTGCTGCCACGGTCGATTGTAATGTTCGAAACAGCGGCGATAAGTTTGAACCTCCAAATCCGCCTTTATATGTTCCGGAAGCTTGTCCCACACGCAGTGGACGTAATTGCCACACATTCGCAATAAAACTGTTTTCGACACAAATTGTAGCTGTTCGGCGCTCAAATTACAAATATCGTAAGGACTTGATAGCAAGACAAACATTTTTTCGTTACTGAGCGATTCGTGGTTCCGCGCAGCTATAAATAGGCAAGCGTTCGATTCAATCGGGGAGTGGGAAAATGAGATTCGTGCGACAACCTTTCGCGATACGCGTGACGAATTACGACGCCAGATTACGATCGATGGGGGACAACGCGGAGATGCGTAGACACGGTACGATACTGCCGACTACTATACGCGCGATCGTTTGCGGCCCCTCGAATTCCATATCTGCGGTAAAACTAACGTGTTGATTAGTTTGATAGAAAGCCCGCACGGCGTCCGCTTTGAAAACGTGTACGTGTACTCAAAGTCACTGCAACAGCCAAAATATCAGTATCTGGAGAATTTGTTGACGTCGATCGATGAAATCGGCTATTTTACATTCTCCAATAACAGTGACGTCATTCCACCGAGCGAAGCATGTCCAAACTCGATTTTCGTTTTCGATGACGTGGCGTGTGACAAACAAAATACGATAAGAGAATACTTTTCAATGGGACGCCACTCGAACGTCGACTGCTTCTATCTCTGTCAGACATACGCAAGAATACCGAAACATCTTATACGCGACAACGCAAACCTGCTAATCTTGTTTAAACAGGACGGTACCAACTTGAAACATGTGTACAATGATCACGTGAATACTGACATGTCATACGAGGATTTCAGTGAATTATGTCGTACTTGTTGGCAGCAAAAGTATGGATTTCTAGTGATAGATAAGGATAGCTCGCTTACGAACGGCCGATACAGAAACGGATTTAACGTGTTCGCGATACCGCAAAACAATTAGTCGTTGCCGATGTTCTGTCGAGAGAGGTGAAACACGAGCGTTCGACACTCTACCGACATGGCTGAGAACGATAATATTCGCGAACGTGAAAAGATAGCGAAGGAGATTGCGAAAACGAGTGAAGCAATCCGCAAGAAACATCGCGCTTTGAAGACCGGTAAGATCGATGACGATATCGCGGTCAAGACCCATTTTAGACCTATTATTGAGCCGCTACAAAAGATTGTCGACAACTCGATCGCGGTGAAAAACGAGCCGGAAAGTACCGCAAAGATTAAAATCTTACCCATCAAGCGGTACAAGGAGGAGGAGGAGGAAGAGGAGGAAGAGGAGAAGGATGATGCGACACCGAAAAAGAGGAAACGGTCATCCCGAATCGCTCATCGACACCGCGTACATCGAATGTACGGTGTCTATTTCGACAAGGATGAAATGCGTCTCGGTAACAAACGATTCGACATTGACAAATATGACTCTATAATTATAGATGAAGTGAGGTACATTGGTACACCAGGATTATACGAATTGATCTTCAAGAGAATTCCCGATGATGACATTTACACGGAGGATGATATGCGTAAATACAAGAGTATATTATTGGCGACGAACGCGCATAAACGCAATTATGACACACAAGGCCAATTACGAAGCAACAGGGGATACAAGTACAAACATATAATCGCACCATTGATATCGATTGAAAAGAAAAAATCTGGAAAGGGAGTATTCATGCCTCACGCGATGGCGCTAACCGACAATAAGATCGATTACATACACTGGGATGACCCCAACGAGCTAGTGGATCGGGTACGATTGCTGGACGCTTCGCGCCGAGCTGGCCACAACGCTCACGACAATGAGATCCTGTCGATCATCGAGGAACTTCGCGAAGCAGGCATTATTATAAATTGAATGGTGTCTCGACAAATCTAATCAGTCGATCAGCGTCACTCATCGGTGGAAAAAAATGCCTATCAACAAATTTGGATTATTCGAACCAAGAAATGATGCAACCGGCACAAGCGGTTCTTGGGATAGATTGGTGAAAAGTTATGTGCACGAAAACGCTCTGTGTCGCGTCGTTACGGACTATGACGCAAGGTCGAGGAAGATTCGTCGTGTAGCGCAACCTGAGGCTGACACCGATGCCGTCAACAAACTGTATGTGGAATCCTGCGTTAAAAGATTGATGAATCAACAGAAAGAATCAGATGAGAAGCTGACTTCGTTCGAGAAGGATGTGCGGGCAATACAGATTGTGATAAACGAACTTCAACGCGCGGCTAACGCTAACTCAGAAACGGCTATCAACCTGAATGAGCAGCAGTGAACGGGTTAGGAGCGGCTATCGAGCGGTTATCGAACATCTACGAAGGGTTATCGAACGGCTACGAACAATTATCGAACAGCTACGAAGGATTATCGAACTACTATCTAACTACAATGAGTGGTAGTGAACGGCCTAGCAACAGCTGCGAACGAGGCTATGAACGGCCTAGCAACAGCGAACGAGGCTACCAACAACTCAAGCAGGGCTGCGAACGAGGCTACGAACAAGTCTTTAAAGGCTACATGCAAGGCTACAAACAACTCAAGCAGGGCTGCGAACGGGTCAGTAACGGCTGTGAACGGGTCAGGAAAGGCTACGAACGGGTTAGAAACGACTATGAACAAGGCAGCGAACGAATCAAGAACGATTTTCGAATGGGTCAAGAACGGAAGTAAACAACACAAGAACGGCTAAAGAACGGCTCAAGAACGGGTCAGGAACGGCTCAAGAACGGGTCAGGAACGGCTACGAACGGGTCAAGAACGGCTACGAACGGGTCAGGAACGGCTACGAACGGGTCAAGAACGGCTACGAACGGGTCAGGAACGGCTACGAACGGGTCAAGAACGGCTACGAACGGGTCAGGAACGGCTACGAACGGGTCAGGAACGGCTCAAGAACGGGTTAGGAACGGCTACGAACGGCTCAAGAACGGGTCAGGAACGGCTACGAACGGCTATTGAAGAACGACAAACGAAAATGAATCATAAAACGAGCGACAAACGGCGATCGAGAAAAACCGACGAAGCGATGAAACAACATAGTTTGGAGAAACGGCAGTTGGTGAACGAACTGCACGCGCCGGCAAGGAAAAATTTTCCCCGAAGACACGTCATAGTGCGGGGATACGATGACCTGTGGCAAGCTGACATCGTCGAGATGCGTCCGTTTCAACAGAGGTTACCACTACATACTCACCGTCATCGATGTGTTGAGCAAGTACGCGTGGGCCATACCACTTAAGAGTAAAGGTGGAAGCGAGACGGCTGACGCTATCGCCGAGATAATTCGAGATAGCAAGAGATGCCCGAGAAACATGCAAACCGATATGGGGAAAGAATTTTATAACGCCGACGTGCAACGGCTTATACGGAAACATAACATCAATCACTATTCTACATATTCGGTATTGAAGGCATCGGTTGTGGAGCGATTCAATCGCACGCTGAAGAACGACATGTGGAAGATGTTTACGCTGAACGGAACTTACAAGTGGATCGACGCGTTGGCGGAACTCATATCGGATTACAACGCGTGCAAGCATCGAACGATCGGCATGCGACCCGTCGACGTCACCCCCGCGATCGCTGATAAACTTTTAAAAACGGTATATAGTAACATAAAGATTGCCGCTCCGGCAAAGTTCAAAGTAGGTGACCCGGTACGCGTTAGCAAGTACAAGAAACTTTTTGAGAAGGGTTACACACCAAATTGGACAACCGAAGTGTTTAAAATTGTTAAAGTGCAGCATACTAATCCCGTAACCTATCTACTCGAGGACTATCGCAAAACATCTGTCGCTGGAGCGTTTTACGAGCACGAGTTGCATAGCGCGAATTATCCGGACGTATATCTCGTAGAGAAAGTACTGCGCAGGAGGGGTGACGAGGTTTACGTAAAATGGCTGGGATTTGACAATTCGCACAACTCTTGGATACATAAGGACAATGCAATTTAATTCATACAAATTGTATTTATTAATTACTCAAAAATTAAAAAATATATAATGTGTACAACAAATAAAAGTATTTGAAATATTACAATATACATGAAATATGTGAAATACAAAATCTTTATTAATACATCCTTTCCGTTCCAATATATGAAATACATACACATATGTTACATAACATATCGTACATACATTATATTACATTATATTTTATAAGGGTATCTGATAATGTCCCCATGGTAATGTGTCGGTCGAATCAGGTATGATATACCGCTTATCGTCGTATGGACTTAGAGCAATTTTTGTCTCGCAGATGGTGTATACTTCATGCAATTTCGACCTAATACATGACTGACTACGTGTCATTTCAATCTCGTCGTTCAGGCACCGCGTATAATCGTCGAATGTTATCGTTCTCGCGACAACGTTACTTTTGACACCTTTAACCTTTTTTGTATCTTTCTTACCATCTACTCGCAAAGCGTACATTTTTGCTCTAAGTCCTACAAATTCAGTCATTATCGCGCCATTATTTTCATCCTTCATTAGACCTGGCACCTTTTTATTCACAAGCGGTATACTGTACGCGTTGTCAATTGGATAATCGCTCGTATCGAATCTAGCGATATCGCGTTTCATATTTTCATACACGCCTTCGCATTTAATATGATATATTAAACTATCTGTATCGGTGTACATTACCCGACATCTGTCACGATAGAGCGGTGACATGTACTCGTGATGAAATTCGTACAGACACACTTTCGATATGTCGAGTATACACATACCAACATAGATTGGTTTGTTAAATTTTACTTCTAGTTTACGTAATTCTACGGCAATTAAATTTTCTGAAAAGACGCTACTGCTATGGAAATTTGGTTTCGCTATCATCGCCTCTGCTCCGTATCGTCCGTCCCACTTTGTCAATAATTTTACATCTACATGATTACGCACATTTTCCATCGTTTTGCCAAATACCGCGTTGTTCATCAATTTGTACAAATTTTTCTCAAAATCATTTTTCGCTTGTGTTCTAAATTTTGTATTTAGTTCAATGTAATCGCGGAGCCATGCGGATTGAGTGAATTGTAATACGCGATGTATTTTTGTAACGCGAAGGCCGTGACGCGTGCACTGCTGCAGGTTGCGGTAGTGTATGACGTAACGCTTCTTATCATATAACATTGCGAGAAGCTTATCTTCCCGCTTGCCGGGCGGTTTGTCACGTGTCGGGCAAAACGGTAGGTCAGTGTGCGTGTCGTGAAGATGTTGTGGATACTCTAAATCTACTTCGAGGATATAGCCTGTAGGTGAATCGAGCGCTATTGACGAGATGTCAAAGTTAGATACATCGTCGACCCATCGAAAATCGGCATAAGGCAGTGGTTGACACATTGCCCATCCATACAAATTATTTACATCTAAATACATTAAATATGATGATGGTTTCGATGGATCATACGACTGCATGTACTTGTTATTAGCATGCGCGTATCTTCCTGAACATTGACTTAGACCGCCGCGTATACCCCGTTCAATAAACATAACCATATCGATATCGGTAAGCAGTTCGAAATTTACGCGTGTATGTTTTAACATGGCGTCCCATGTATACCCAGGAAGAGTATAATAATACGTAGGGTCGAGTCCGTAACTCGCGATGCAAGTGTCGCGAAAGTTTTCAAATATATCTGCCAACAACAAGACATCAGTTTTTAAGTACAGATCGCTGTATTCACCCAAGGTTTGAATGGAGAACTGCTGCCACACGTTGACGGCGTGTGCGTAGTCGCTCTCGGATACAGTGTCACTGGTTAAAGAACTGTAAAACGATTCGCGTGGTGGTAAACGCGTGTCCTGCAGCCTGTCCACGCAGTCAATGTACTCGTACGGAAAGACACCTTTTCGCGTTAATAATTCAAAATTGTTAGCGGATAATGCGGAAAAATTGGAACGCAAAATTTTTAACTTATCTTTATTCAAAAAAGATGCCAATTTGTCAAGACTAGCATTGAGAAATTGTGTATGAATCTGTTGTGCCTCTCAGGGTACAACGGGATTTGTAGGATACTTTGAGGGGTCCGTTCGTCTTAGGAGTTAGGACTCCGAGTGTCGAGGGTAGTGAAAAGAACACTTTGGTCACAAGAGAAGAGTTTATTCCAACTCACGTGTACAATTCTTTGGTATGTCGAATCGCAGCGCGTCCTCACAATAGATTAGATGTAATTACTTGTCGTCCTCGGGTCGGAATACGGCCCCGAGGAGTTAATCAGGCGCGCTTATATTATCCGAAAGTAGGTTTTGTTTTTCGGTTAATGTGTCGCCTGTATGCAATCGGTTTTGCATCGTCTGCGTTTTACGATCTCGAATGTGTCGCGATGTCTTAACGCGTGTATGCAATCGGTTGCGTTTTTGATTTCGAGGCGCGCGCTATATCTTTTGAAATGCTGATTCTGCGTTCTCTTTTGTGGGTTTTTAGGTCGTGGTTGGGTCATAGTGTTTACGGTTACAACACCCTTCCCCCGCGGAAAAAAGAAAACGGATCGAGTTTTCCTTTTCCCTATTCTTCACGTGGTGGGTTTTGTCTTCTATTTCTTCGGTACAATATTATGGCTATTGTGCTTATAATAAGAATGGCTGTGCCACCTGATATTGGATATATAACTTGTTTTTTTAAAAACGGATTGACGCTGACGTTGTCTAGATCTTCTGTTAGATCTTGTAGTCTCGAGCTTAAATCCTTTAGTTCGGTAGGGTTCTGAATTATTTTCTTTAACTGTATTGTATTCAGGTTCGCTGGTATTTCGATTTTTAACCTTGAGATATTATATTCTGGTAAGTACGCTTGGAGATATGTGCCGTCTATGGTTCCCGAAGTTTTTACAATCATGTCGGCTGTTACTAATTTACAAGTGTTGCCTAGTGTAATTCGTCCTGTCCCCGCGATGGTTGTCCTATATTCTTCATGGTGTTGGCAGTTTATGGTTATCGGCTGCTCGGTAAGTGTGGAGTACAACCATGAGTGCTGGTTAGTCAGCTCAATCCATATGGTATGATTGGAATGTATATATCGTATGTCGCATAACTTTTGCCCCGGGGGGGTGTGTGTGTATGCTTGAATTTCGCAGATCGCATTGTCGTTTATGTGATAGATGGGCCTATTTTGTTCGCATATATAGTGATTGTCTACGTTAATACATTTTTCTAAATTACTTTGCGTTATTGTTAGATAGTTTTGATTTTCGTTATCAATGGCTACTATCGGTTGGTTTATTTCTGCGAAGGTAAATAAATTCCCGTGGCTATAACTCGGTAGGGGGATAGCCTTCACTATGTTATATCTAGGATGCGAAATTAGTGGGAAGCGCAAAATAGTGTGTACGTAAGGGTTATTAAAATATGCGCTAACGGTTACGAATTTTTCAATCGTGAGCCAATTGTCTTCGGAGATTCCGAAGGGAAAGAATAGTCCTTGGGGCACTTGTGACGTGGCTTCCTTGAGACTTTCTATGATTTGATCTAACGGAATTAACCTCGGATGTATCCTTCCTGTTTTTACTGCCATTAAGTGTTCGATGACGTCTTCCGCGTCTCTCATCAAATCCGTTATTATGGCATTAACTATGGAGAAGTATTCGTGTATTTCTTCTCGTTGTACTTGATTTGCCATCTGTTTTTGGATTTTGGTGGTAAAATTGAGTAGTAGTTGTTCGTTGTATTGGGTTGTTTTTTCCAGATTATCGATGTGGGCAATTGTTGTGTTTAAAATTTTTACTTGATTTTTCATCGTGTGATGCAGTGTTTGCTCTTGATTTTGTAAGAGGAGTAGTTGTTCCTTGATGACTTTGTCGTCATTGGCATCCATGGTTCCGAAGAGTGTTTTTGCTAGTGTCCCGATCCCGTCGAGTAGTCCTCTTCGTTTGTTTGTCGGTGTCCTGTATATGGTGTTTACTCGTTTTAAGAGGTGTGTTAATTTATCATTCTCCGTTTCGATAATCGTTTTTTGGATTTGGCAGCTTTCTTTATTTTGTATCTTGTGTAGGAGGTGTCCGTGATCAATATAATTTTGTAAATCGTGGAATCTTTTATTTAAGGTTCCTAGGTCTATATTAATTATTAACTTCCAGGTGGATTCTACTTGATGTAGATAACCGATTTTTTCGAAGTATATCCCTGGCTCTCGATTAAATTGTTCTACCTCGTATTCCTCTTCTAGGTCCTTTCTTGCGGTAGTAGGCTGCATCTTCCATGTCATTAGCGCTCTGGAATGGAAATAGATGTGCCCTAAATATATTACTTCCTTTCTAAGGAACTCGCATTTGTCTGGTTGGAGTTTTAAGTTGTGTTTACGTAATCTGTAGAGAACCTCGGCGAGTCGCATGTGGTGGTCCTCTAGGCTGTTACCGTATATTACTATATCGTCCAAGTATACGAGACATTTGATCCCTTGTAGTCCCGTCAGCACGGAATTCATTAACCGTTGGAATGTAGCTGGCGCGTTCGTTAACCCGAATGGCATTCGATTGAACTCGTAATGTCCATACGGTGTGGAAAATGCAGTCTTGCATTTATCGGGCTCGGCCATGGGTATCTGATGGTAGCCCGACGCTAGATCCAAGGTGGTGAAGTACTTTGCATTTCCCAGTTGGTCTAGTATATCCGTTATGTTCGGTATTGGAAAAGAATCGCCTATGGTTAAATTATTAAGTTTCCGGAAATCTACAACTATGCGTAATTTTCGGTTTCCTTCCGCATCCGCTTTTTTGGGGACCACAAGTAAAGGCGCATTCCATTGGCTGTTACTAGGTCGGATTAGCTTGTCCTTCAACATGCCCTCTATTTGTTTATTTATTTCTTTTTTGTGTTTCTCCGGCAATCGGTATGGGCGTACATTTACAGGTGCACTGTCAGCTCGGAGCGCGATTTCGTGTGACGTAGTCGGAGTGCAAGTCAGCGCGTCTCCTTTAAGGTAAAACACGTCACCGAATTCCTCACAGATTTGAAGCAATGTTTTTTCTTCTTCTTGATTGAGATGTTGTAGTCGGAGTAAATTTTTTATTTGCTCTCTGCGGGAGAGTGTAGGCGCTTCCTTGAGAGGCGGGACATTCTCTCTTCGAGCCACCGTGTTCATAATTTCCTCGATGTTTACCCATGGAGTTGACATTTTAATGTATTTTTCGGTTGTATTTATAACGCTAACCGGGCATGAAAATTCTTCTGGTTCTACGAGACAGTGTCCGATAAATACTCCGGGCAGCATTTCTTCGGCGCGTACCACGCCTACCTTATTCGAGTCGGTGGTGGCTCGGATGATTGTTTCGCTTCGCGGCTTCAGCATTAGCGCGCGGTACGGGCGTAATTTTAATATTGTCTCTGCTAGTTGTAGCTGTTTTTTGTCGTAATCACACGTTATCTTGTGCTTTTGCAAGAAATCTACTCCCAAGATTCCTTCGTAGTCGATGGGGAAATCGTCCTTCACGATGTAGATAGGATGCCGTATTTTTCGGTCCTTCAAGGTTATTGTGGCCTTGATTTTTCCTATGGTCTGGATCTGGTGTCCCGTTACTCCGGTCAATGCCATTTTCTCGTCGTAGATCATGGCTTCCCCTTTTAGATTTCTTAATTTAATTAAGGTCACTGTTGCGCCGGTGTCGAAGAGTAAATTTAACCTTCCCTTCTTTGCCTCTTGTATGGGCAGAGTTACTAGATCTAGACCTGTCGTAGTGGGTAGTTGTGTGGTTACTTGCGATATTTGATACTCGGCCGCGGGTCTCGGCCGTTTCGTGTTTTCTTCGTCTTCTTCATCCTCCGGTGTTGTATGTTTCTTTCGCTGTCCACTAGTGTTAGAATGGCCTTGGGCGCTCTTATTTCCGTTTGTCCTTGTGTGCGTATTTCCCGGGCGTCCGTGCAGACTCCAACATTCGTTACGACCGTGACCTGATTTTTTGCAGTAGGTGCAATGTTTCTCAACAGCGTTGATTTTCCCTTGTGGTTTTGGCAAGGAGAATCTGTTGGCGTATCTGCTCGTGCGGCAGTCTCGTCCGAGGTGTCCGGTCTTCCCGCATTTGTGACACTGTATAGTTTTATTGATGTGTGTGAAGCGGTCTGGTCGGTCCGGGGTCGCAGTGTCTGCTCTGTCGGGCCCTTCACTTTCTCTTCCGCGCTGGCTTGTGCGATGGCGTCTTGTAGCGTCGTGTGATGCTGTGCTCGTACCATCAGCTGGATGTTTTCCTGGAGGCCTATCTGGAAGTTCTGCAGGGCTTGTTGTTGCAGCGTATCGAGTATAATGCGCTTGCGCTCGCTGCCGAAAGCCTGCCCTTCGATCATGGATTCGTACAGTTCCATGGCTAAATTATCGACGCGTGTTCCGTATTCCCGGGCGCTTTCGCCGGGTTTTTGCTTCAGGGTATTGAATTCCACCTGAAGATGGGTAGTGCTCCTCTTGCTTAGATAGCAGATTTCCAGTTCCCGTTTAAGTTGGGCGAAGTTGTTTATGTCGCGTGTTTCAAAGTCGAGCATAGCCTTCCCCTTTAGCTTGGTGCAGAGTAGCGCTTCTAGTAGCGTCTTTTCGTCTACTGGGTTAATATTTTTTATAGCGTAGGAGCTGGCGCTTAGAAATTCTTTAAGTCTGGCTTGGGAGGTTCCGTCGAACTCAGGTATCATGTCTCGCGCTTCTTTCAGTCGTAAGAAACCATGCAGATGTGCGGTTTGCCTGCGCACATCGCTCACGGTTCGTCCATAGGAGAGGTCGGCATAGGGGTTTTCGTGTATTATTCGCGTTCTATTTAAGTCTTCCCGGTTTGTACGTAGGTCCCTCATCTGGTCGCGGAGGTGTCTCATTTCCTCTTGCATTTCTCGGAAGCTCTGCAAAACCTCGACTAATACCGCGTTGCTCGGATCTTCGCTAGGACGCCCCGCATCCTCGTAATGGGCGGCGGCGCCATGCCTAGTCTGCGTTCGCATACGCTCGATTTCTCTATCTATGTCGTCGGACGGGACCGAGGGGTGTGTCATAGTGTTTCCGTCAGGTATCTCAAAAATACTACTATCGTACGACACGGGGGAATAGTTTCGTCTTACCGAACCGCGATCAACCGATGTTCGATCGATATTGCTCGGTCCTGCGTTATTATTATTATGCGGCGAGGACTGGTTGTCCGTTCCGCCTTGGGTTTCGGGTTCGCGAGCTTCCGGTTCGCGCGGATTTACGCCTGGGTATTCGGATTCGAGATTCTTTCGGACGCTATCGCGAATATCGCGGGCCGCTTCTTCTACCACTTGCACGGGCGTTACGAAGCCGAATCTATTTGCTAATTTCGCGGGTGCGCTTAAAAAACGTGGTCGTTGAAACGTGACCTTCTTTTTTGCCGGTGCCGACATTCAGGCAATATTATTATACAATATGCTGACTTACAGTATAACGATGATACGCATTTTCTTTCGCTCGCTCGTCGTTTTCGCACGGTCGGCTGTTGGTTGGTTCCTTGTGCTGTCTCGTGGTTGGGTGGTCCTGTTCTGGTCCGCTGCAGCTTCTCTCGGTATTCCTTTTTTGAGGTCCTCGAGCACTGACGATGTTGGCAGATCCTTACTTGGCAGATCTCTCTTGTTGTCAGGAATCTTGTATTGTCAGATATCCTTTATTGCTCAGTATCAGCATCCCACCGCTGCCACCATTTTGTTGTGCCTCTCAGGGTACAACGGGATTTGTAGGATACTTTGAGGGGTCCGTTCGTCTTAGGAGTTAGGACTCCGAGTGTCGAGGGTAGTGAAAAGAACACTTTGGTCACAAGAGAAGAGTTTATTCCAACTCACGTGTACAATTCTTTGGTATGTCGAATCGCAGCGCGTCCTCACAATAGATTAGATGTAATTACTTGTCGTCCTCGGGTCGGAATACGGCCCCGAGGAGTTAATCAGGCGCGCTTATATTACCCGAAAGTAGGTTTTGTTTTTCGGTTAATGTGTCGCCTGTATGCAATCGGTTTTGCATCGTCTGCGTTTTACGATCTCGAATGTGTCGCGATGTCTTAACGCGTGTATGCAATCGGTTGCGTTTTTGATTTCGAGGCGCGCGCTATATCTTTTGAAATGCTGATTCTGCGTTCTCTTTTGTGGGTTTTTAGGTCGTGGTTGGGTCATAGTGTTTACGGTTACAACAAATCGATGAATCGTAATTTCATGCAAGCTTTCCGATCTTTATCGTCGTCGGTACTATTGACAGTCTTCGTAAATGAAATGTATTTTTCTTTTGTTATTGGAAGCACATCTACGCGTCCTTCATACGCGGTAGCTATTTCTTTTATGATAAAATGTGCGTCATAGCCGGATAGATTATGGAAAACTATAGGAATGACATAAGAGTCTTTGTAGTTTAGATTACAGTTTGAGTGCGCGGGACCCCTGTATCGCCCGGTCAGATGACAATGATCGCGTACGCGTGTATCATCCGGCGCAAACGGTTTTTCGCAAATGTGACATTGCGTGACGCTATGAAATTTTTCCCATTTATCTTGCATTAATTTTGTCATGTGGACATTATCAGACAAAATACCCTTTACGCGATGCGCTAAATTTTTAAGTTCTTCGGCGAACCATGAAACGCAATCGATACTACGGCGAGAATTATACGCGGATAGTGAGTTGTCGTACGAACATTGCACGTAATACCCAACGCTAAATACCTCGTGATGTTGGGAGTATGACGCATGTTCCGGCGTCTTCTTCAGCACACACTCCAAGTCGGCGTACACCACGAAGGGAAGTCGCTCCTTTCTGTTGTAGTTGTCGAAGTCGAGCCACTTGTCTTTATCGCTTGGTAATCGGATAGCGCAGTCGTTCATTTCTCGACAGTCCGCAATGTGAACCTCCAATTTTTCGCTCAAATTAAAGAAGTGCAAGCATCTATGAAAGAAAAAAAAAATTATAATTTTATTTACAATTTTATTTACAATTATTATATAATTTGCAATAAATATACATACCGATCGCAGATATATTTCTTGTGGTCATGTTTGCTCAGTTGCGTGCTGACAAGCCGGGATAGATTTTTTATATACGCGAAATGCCCAACGCTGTCGTCCTCCTCCACATACAGCATATTTACATGTTTTTCTCTCGTCCGATCGGTGAGCTGTATCGGAAGAATAGATAATTCCTTCTTCCTCTCGATGCCGTAGACGTTGATTGAGATGTTATTTGCCAGTTCAAACTTTTTAATTTGATTTAACGTCATCGGAAACTCAATGTTTTGTAGATTTAACACTGTCGTGTAATGAGGATATGAAAATTCCCGTGTCACATTACTTTCGGCGGGGTACAGAGCGGCCACCACTGACCACGCGAAACATGCATTGTCTTTAGACTGCACGTTCACCACTGCTCTCTTCGTCATAATTTCTCGCGGTAAGTTTAGATAACACCCCGCGCGCATAGGATTGCACTTGTTGACGTTGACCGTAAGATCAAGGATTCGTGACAATGCCCATCCGCTATCACGTTCCTGAAACTCTTCGAGAGACGCCAATGTGGATTCGATGACATGCCGCTCATACCACTCGTGTAAATCGGACGGTGCGAAAGAGTTCATAATTTCGCGTGTTAATGCTTTTGTTGGAGCGCATATCACCTGTCACAAACTCACCGTTGAACACGGTATTTACTTTTGCACAGTTGTGTATTTTTATAACATCTTGCACTTGCTCGAGAACTACACTACTAGCGTCTTCCAAAAATTGTCGCGGTTCGATATAGTCTGCGTTAATCACCGCACCTGTCAGTATCCGATTTTCGAACGCGGTATCGATCTCTCGCCAAACGAGTCTTCCCGTGTTATTATCGCCACTGTAATTACCACCACTGGGTATAAACTGTCTCTGCAATCGAGTCTTTGCACCCTCGAGTCGCGCGATTCTAGCCACCAAAGATTGTCTATTTCCAATCGAGAGTCGCGGACGCTTGTTACGGCTGTTTTCTTCGAGCAAATTGATAAATTCCTCGCAGCGCAGCGCCCATTCAAAATATTCGCCCAAGGTGGTGACTTGGCGGGACCGCTCCAACAAGTCGCGTTCGTTCTGCTCGATGTTTTCCATTATTTCTTTTATTCACTATTATACCACTAACACTTCTAATACAAGAAAGTAATCACTAAACTTTTTTCACCGCTGCATCTATGCGCTTTCAAATCGTACTATGGTTTGATGCGCTCTCATCCTCCTTATATATATTTCACCTAATTCTATCTCCTTTTCTAACATTTGGCGTATCTCAAAAGATAGTTTCCCGAGATATCGGTTTTATGGATAGAGGAGTAAGGACACAAGCTGCCGAACGTTGGCGCCGATACGTTGCATTCTTCCTTAAAAAATATTAAGAAAAATGTTTCGCTATCTGTTTACGACCGATTTTCTGCTAGGGTACAAAGCAGCCGAACGTTGGCGCCGATACGTTGCATTATTCCTTAAAAATATTAAGAAAAAATGTTTCGCTCTCGTTTTTATGGGTGATTTTCCGCGAGGGTACAAGCTGCCGAACGTCAACGCAAATAGGTAGAGGCCTATTAAATCACGTTTAGACATATTCGTCGCAGCGTCGGCCCTAAAATCTTCATTCCTTTCCTAATGATAAAATGTCCATAAAATGAAAAACATAGTTTTAATGAACTCTAGAACGCTCCGTTGACAAGTTCGAGCAGCCGGACATCGGCGCTTCCATAATAAAATTATATTAACGAGGGTATAAAATTGTCAATCATCGGCGCTTGTTCTATACCTTTTTGGGGAAAATGTCTAAGAACCCTCATAAAAAAGTCGTAAAGATACCATCTACAAATATTGCACTCAGAAAACTCCCCCTCCTTTGTCGAAACATCCCCCTCCACCCGCGTGACGTCAGCCCCCGCGCCTACGAGATACCCCCGCCCCGCGTGACGTCATACCCCTCGCCACGGAGAACCCCCGCGCCCCGCACCCCCCTCGGAGCCCCATGGGTTAGAACCGGCATAGTATTACTACTGACGAATAGTATAAAAGCAGCGAATCTTCCAAGAACGCTCTCTATTAATTCCGCCTACGTCGTGGCAGTTACACACTTCTGGATCCTCGCATTAAACATACATTGTGACCATCGGGGCTCAACAACCAGCTACCAGTCAACCTACATCTTCGCCCACACCACTCGAAGGAACCATCGATCCTGAGGATCAACCTATAGCTGCCAACCCGCTCACCAAATAATATACAGCCAACAGTGCGTACTTTCATTCTTCTACGATCACGGAAGTGAATAAATCCCCGGAATCGCGACTAAACTTAATAAGTAGTGGAAATCGCTGCCCGTCGAGCATTGAAACGCGCTCTCCGATTGAAACGGGACGATCAAAAGCCAACGCGAATCCTCAACCGCCTCATAGCACATCAACGTTACACACACACTCATATATAATTGTTTATACATGTCCACAAATTCAAATGTCTAATTCTCCGAATATTATTAAGATTTTATTTTTTTTGAATAATAATTTTTGAATGATAATTATTTACATTACGCGAATTTAAAGTCTTATTTAAACCCCTGCGTTCCTTCATATATCCCCCGAGATCGCACAAGGTCCTATCCCGCGTAAAAGGGATTTAATTCCCTTATCGAAAAGGACCGACGAACGGACCCCTGAAATAAGCCAGGTAAAAGCGACTATCCAGTCGTTGATCTGCAAAAGGGCCAGACAGTCCGTTCGACCCGAAATCACTCCGATTTCGGGAAAACGCTGTTACGACCTTCGAGCGGCCTTTCCTTCGTGCAGGCCAGGACGTAACAGCAGTATATGCAATATGTAAAACTTTTTCGTGCAATTCAACATACATATTAAGACATGCTGACTCTGCGTATCATCAAAATAATATTAAAAAGAATACATTATCATCTGATAATAATAGTAAAGATAATGTTGCGATACCAATAAAAAAATCGCGTAAATCAATATTTAAAAAAGAATGGTTAGATATTGAAGAATTTAAACTTTGGTTGCGTGAAGTGCCACATGACGAAAGTTTATTTTTTTGTTTGATTTGCGATAAATCTATCGCTAGTAGTTTATCGCAAATCCATCGTCATGCAGAATCCAAAACACATATAAATATATATAAAAAATATCTAGAAAAAAATCAATCAAATTTAGAAGATTTAAATATGCAAAATAAATCTCTTTTGCCATTTAATGAGCGAAAAAATCCGCGGAAATCAGATATGCAGCATTAATTGCTGATAAAAACATTTCTCGTCAAAATGCAACAGAGATTCTTACATTTTTTCAACAAATAGGAGAAGATCCTGACGTATTGAAAAGCATGAGCATGAGTCGAACGAAATGTAAAAGCATTATTACAAACGTTTTGTGTCCGATTGAGACGGATCGTGTCGTCAATAAAATTCAAAATACAAAGTTATCAGTTTTTATTGACGAAACATCAGACATATCTAATAATAAATGGATGACTTTTTTGTCCGATACGTTGATTCGGAGACATTAGATGTTCGCTCGCAATTAGTCAAATTAATCGATATTGATGCCAAAGATTCAAGCGCAGAAAAGTTGTTTCAGGCATTTAAATGTGAAATGTGGAAACTGCAGATACCATTTCCAAATATTGTTGCCTTATCGTGCGATAACGCATCTGTTATGATAGGGAAATACTTATTGTTCAAAAGAAAGTTGGAAGAACTATGTCCACGTTTACTAACTTTAACATGCCCTTGCCACTCCGCTGCATTAGCAGCGCATACTGCATGTAATAAAATACCTGCGTATTGCAATGAATTTATAAAAAAAATTTCTAATTATTTGAACAGCAGCCCAAAACGTACAGCAATTTTCAGAGAATTTTGTGAATGTTTCCAAAAAACAAATCGCAAAATATTAAAATTATGTGATACACGCTGGCTGTCTCATTATTTATGTGTCGAACGACTTTTTGAATCTTGGGATACAATTAAATATTTTCTTACCGAAATGGTTGTAAGGGAAAAAAAAAATTCTGGAGAATATCTACTGTCTATGATGAACAACGTAGAAAAAAAGGTTATTTTCTTTTTTTAAAATATACTTTAAATTTCTTTAATGCATTTAATGCATTTTTTCAAGCATTAGAAACCAGAATTCATTTATTACAACCAAAATCCAAAAAATTTTTTTTCCAAATCTGCAAAAATTTTTTAAAAGAAGAGCATTTACAACCATTTTCTGAAAATATTGCATTCTCTCTAAAGGAGAATCAAAAAGATCTTAATGAAGTTACTTTGGGTTCAGAATGTGAGGAATATCTTAACGAATTACTACTGGAAGGTCACGTAGACATTGTTAAAATTATTCGAGAAAATTGTTTAACATTTTATGTGACTGCTGCAGAAGAAATTCGTAAAAGATTACCAATAAATGACACATTTTTATCACAATTAATAGTTTTTCAATCATTTGTAAGCTTATTTTATAATAGAGAAACATCATTCAATAACGTTTCTTTCGTCATTAAAACTATTAGCGGTTTTGATGAAGATGCTTTAAAAAAAGAATGGATTGCATTAGCATTAGATTTTACAATGGAAGAAAAACAAAGCCTCACTAAATTAAATTTTGATAATGCTTGGAAAGAAATTTTACAACGTCGAGACACCAATAATAATGCTAAATATCCTAATTTAAAAAATGTTATAAATACTATTAGATCGCTTCCAAATTCTAATGCCGATCCGGAGAGAATGTTTTCTCTTTTAAATAATGTAAAAACAAAAAAACGTAATAAATTTTCGTCGGCTTCTGTTAATGCTATTTGTGTATTTAAATCTGCATTAAAGACGAGGGGAGAAACAGCTATAAACATGCAAGTTAATGAAAAACATTTGTTTCTTATGTCGGCGGACAAATTATATGCTACTACTGTAAAAAAAATAAAAAAATATTTTAAAGCTACATGCTGCAGACGCTGATGTTGCCGACATACCTGGTCCCTCGTCTTATTAATAATACATTTTATTTAAAAGACGTCATGCTTATAAGCATGTAAGAAAATTGTGTATATAAATATATAATAAATATATATATATAAATAAATATATACGTATACAATTATATGCATTGTCTACGCAGGCTAGACCGAACCCTTCGCGTTCTCCATATGACGGTCAGTCCTCTGTATGACGGCCAGGCATGAAAAACGCGGACGTCGTAAATTTCCCTTAGTAGTTGGCGTTCTCTCTTTTCTTTTTTTTTTTGATACGAGTTCATATGTTAAAAGACAATAGAACAAAATGTAGCTACAACGACAAATCTGGAAATAATAAAAGTCAAAAAAAGGTCTTAAAATATAGATCCTCCGATTCTACATATATTAATTTTATTAATATTATTTTATAATATTAAATATATTTTTTATATTTTATATTTTCCTTTTGCATATTGGGTCGCATCGCCTACTCGCTATCGCCAGTATTCCGAATTCGCTCTATTCTATCAAAAGAAAATAAAGGACAAAAGATATACCTGTCCTCTTCTACATATGTTCGAAGGACAAGGATTCTCATCTTTTCGGTGCGCTCTGCGCTGCCGACCTACCCCCTCCACTGCAAGATGGCTGTCGCGAAGTGGCTGTCGCGCGTGAAATCTTGCATCACTGCGTTAAGGCACTAGGCGGAGTTAGGCACCATGGCCGTCGCTGGCGCGCTTTTCAAACAGCGCTTAAGGGACTTAGAATTATAATATTTGTATGAGAAACATAAGAAAATGAAAAATAGCGGTCGGACGTGACACCCTTTCCGCGAGTGTATGCGCGTTTCGTCTCTTTGTTGATAAATTGAATGATCGTTCTCTATTGTTATTGATGTCCTCAACGTCGATGGTAATGATTCAAAGCTAAAAGTACCATTATCACGAAGAGATTGCATATGACACAAATGATTATTATCCATTTGAGTGCAGCAAAATTTGCAAAAAGAAACGCCGCATTTGTGTTCATCTGACTTCACGATGAGACCGTAGGTTTCGTAAAATTGTACGACACTACAAATATTAGTGCGTAATTTATCATTGTACGATTTTACCGTCACAATGACGTTCAAAGCACTCCGTGACTCCGTGAAAAATATAATTACACGCAACGCATTTAATTATTTCTGCATCGCGGACTGATTACACGGCACAGCGAAACAACGCGTACACTTACTTGAGCATGGGTGACTATTTTGATAGTCTTTAGAACACGGTTCGCAATAACTACGATATCTCGAGGCAGCTTTTAAATTCAAAATCAGGTTATAATGACGCGAACCCTCATAATACATTATATTTATAAGTTTTGTTTTATTAGTGGTTTGCCGCCGCGAGTGAAAGTATTAAAATCGTAAACGACAATCGCGATATTCTCGTAAGATAAATGACACTGTAAGAGGTCGATTTCACGAATTCCACAACCCTTATCAGGTATCGCGACACCGGCATTTCTTGTTAACTATAACTAAGCTAACTCGCGTTGTAACGCAGAGTGCTGGTAAGTTAACGGAAATCCACTTTTCATGCAACTTCCCCGCAAGTTACCGCGTTCACAATAAATTCTCGCTGTTACGAGAGAGCGTGATAAACATAAATTATCATTATTACGAATTACTAAAATCGAGCGCTTCGCAACGTCTTTGGATGTTAATTCAATACCATCGCTAACTATAGCTACAGCAACGTTAAAAACGCGTATATTAAAATGCTGTGCGATACCAATATTCTTCCGACATTCTGCGCTAGCAAATTCCCCCACGAGATGCCAAATATCGTTAAGTCGCGAACCAGACGAAACGATAAACTAGTCGGCCAATGCGATAAATCCGATGAATGAAAAGCTAATCCAACATAATTTCTCGGTTCGCACAATTGCACAGCATATTCACAAATTTTGCGGAATGCATTTTCTAATGCATGATAAAAATCCGCACTTACAAGTAGGACTATTAATTTTGTTCGAAGTTTGATAACTTCGAAGCTTCGAAGGTTCGAATGATTTCAAAGGAACGAAGGAATCTTCGAAGGTACGAATTTTCGAAGGATCGAAGCTTCGAAACTTCGAAGGAACGAAGGAATCTTCGAAGGTTGGAAGGTTCGAAGTTTCCAAAAATGTGTTAAATTGTAAACTATCACATTTATGCCCTATTTTTTTAGTTATAGCCATGTACACTTTGGTTTTCTCAAATTTTCGTTAAACAATGGCTAAAATAGTTGAAAATTTTTATTTTAAATAATTGGTGTCCCCGTAAATAAAAAGATTTCAAAATTATTTATTTTTATTTACTATGTAGGTTTAGAAAATGATAAAAACTTTCGAACCAAAACAATTATCATTTAATAACAAAATCGAAGACAAAGTTAACGATGTATATTACATTTCGTATATACGTATGCAAAACATTAATAATACAAATATTTATTCTGAAAAATGTAAATATATTATTGTAAATATTTTCTATTTTGAAAAACAAATACATACATGCTTAGCAACGTTAGACAATGCTGAAAATCTGGTCGACAGATTATACAATGTCCCTCTCGTTGGTCGCCATCTTGTCGTGGTGAGAGGGCTCACCCAGTACACAGTCGTACTGGGTGCTAAGAGCGACCAGTACCAAGATTTTTCTTGGTACAAGGCCTTTCCTTGTTTGGAAAGGCGGCATGCGTGCGTGTGTGGATGTATGAATGAGGGCAGGACGGGCTCTTTAGGGTTGGTACCCAACCGTCCTATGGGTGGGATCCCCAGAGAAAAAAGCCAATTCTTTCTTTACAAACATAGCGGACACACAGAAAGAGAAGAAGGTTACCGTCACAGCGGGGTCGGATACCGCAGTGGCCGGTGAGAGGAGTTGTATTCCCGGCAACTCCCTCATCGTCATCCAGCGTCGGGCCTCCACGGGAGTTGGGAGCGAGCTCCCGTGGTGAAATGGCGATCTGCTTCACCAAGGATGGGCCTAAAGCCGTTCAGTTGCGGTGTTGTAACCGTAAACACTATGACCCAACCACGACCTAAAAACCCACAAAAAAGAATGCAGAATCAGCATTTGACAAGATATAGCGCGCGCCTCGAAATCAAAAACGCAACCGATTGCATACACGCGTTAAGACATCGCGACACATTCGACATCGTAAAACGCAGACGATGCAAAACCGATTGCATACAGGCGACACATTAACCGAAAAACAAAACCTACTTTCGGGTAATATAAGCGCGCCTGATTAACTCCTCGGGGCCGTATTCCGAACCGAGGACGACAAGTAATTACATCTAATCTATTGTGAGGACGCGCTGCGATTCGACATACCAAAGAATTGTACACGTGAGTTGGAATAAACTCTTCTCTTGTGACCAAAGTGTTCTTTTCACCACCCTCGACACTCGGAGTCCTAACTCCTAAGACGAACGGACCCCTCAAAGTATCCTACAAATCCCGTTGTACCCTGAGAGGCACAACAAAATGGTGGCAGCGGTGGGATGCTGATACTGAGCAATAAAGGATATCTGACAATACAAGATTCCTGACAACAAGAGAGATCTGCCAAGTAAGGATCTGCCAACATCGTCAGTGCTCGAGGACCTCAAAAAAGGAATACCGAGAGAAGCTGCAGCGGACCAGAACAGGACCACACAACCACGAAACAGCACAAGGAACCAACCAACAGCCGACCGTGCGAAAACGACGAGCGAGCGAAAGAAAATGCGTATCATCGTTATACTGTAAGTCAGCATATTGTATAATAATATTGCCTGAATGTCGGCACCGGCAAAAAAGAAGGTCACGTTTCAACGACCACGTTTTTTAAGCGCACCCGCGAAATTAGCAAATAGATTCGGCTTCGTAACGCCCGTGCAAGTGGTAGAAGAAGCGGCCCGCGATATTCGCGATAGCGTCCGAAAGAATCTCGAATCCGAATACCCAGGCGTAAATCCGCGCGAACCGGAAGCTCGCGAACCCGAAACCCAAGGCGGAACGGACAACCAGTCCTCGCCGCATAATAATAATAACGCAGGACCGAGCAATATCGATCGAACATCGGTTGATCGCGTTTCGGTAAGACGAAACTATTCCCCCGTGTCGTACGATAGTAATATTTTTGAGATACCTGACGGAAACACTATGACACACTCCTCGGTCCCGTCCGACGACATAGATAGAGAAATCGAGCGTATGCGAACGCAGACTAGGCATGGCGCCGCCGCCCATTACGAGGATGCGGGACGTCCTAGCGAAGATCCGAGCAACGCGGTATTAGTCGAGGTTTTGCAGAGCTTCCGGGAAATGCAAGAGGAAATGAGACACCTCCGCGACCAGATGAGGGACCTACGTACAAACCGGGAAGACTTAAATAGAACGCGAATAATACACGAAAACCCCTATGCCGACCTCTCCTATGGACGAATCGTGAGCGATGTGCGCAGGCAAACCGCACATCTGCATGGTTTCTTACGACTGAAAGAAGCGCGAGACATGATACCTGAGTTCGACGGAACCTCCCAAGCCAGACTTAAAGAATTTCTAAGCGCCAGCTCCTACGCTATAAAAAATATTAACCCAGTAGACGAGAAGACGCTACTAGAAGCGCTACTCTGCACCAAGCTAAAGGGGAAGGCTATGCTCGACTTTGAAACACGCGACATAAACAACTTCGCCCAACTTAAACGGGAACTGGAAATCTGCTATCTAAGCAAGAGGAGCACTACCCATCTTCAGGTGGAATTCAATACCCTGAAGCAAAAACCCGGCGAAAGCGCCCGGGAATACGGAACACGCGTCGATAATTTAGCCATGGAACTGTACGAATCCATGATCGAAGGGCAGGCTTTCGGCAGCGAGCGCAAGCGCATTATACTCGATACGCTGCAACAACAAGCCCTGCAGAACTTCCAGATAGGCCTCCAGGAAAACATCCAGCTGATGGTACAAGCACAGCATCACACGACGCTACAAGACGCCATCGCACAAGCCAGCGCGGAAGAGAAAGTGAAGGGCCCGACAGAGCAGACACTGCGACCCCGGACCGACCAGACCGCTTCACACACAGGACACATCAATAAAACTATACAGTGTCACAAATGCGGGAAGACCGGACACCTCGGACGAGACTGCCGCACGAGCAGATACGCCAACAGATTCTCCTTGCCAAAACCACAAGGGAAAATCAACGCTGTTGAGAAACATTGCACCTACTGCAAAAAATCAGGTCACGGTCGTAACGAATGTTGGAGTCTGCACGGACGCCCGGGAAATACGCACACAAGGACAAACGGAAATAAGAGCGCCCAAGGCCATTCTAACACTAGTGGACAGCGAAAGAAACATACAACACCGGAGGATGAAGAAGACGAGGAAAACACGAAACGGCCGAGACCCGCGGCCGAGTATCAAATATCGCAAGTAACCACACAACTACCCACTACGACAGGTCTAGATCTAGTGACTCTGCCCATACAAGAGGCAAAGAAGGGAAGGTTAAATTTACTCTTCGACACCGGCGCAACAGTGACCTTAATTAAATTAAGAAATCTAAAAGGGGAAGCCATGATCTACGAAGAGAAAATGGCATTGACCGGAGTAACGGGACACCAGATCCAGACCATAGGAAAAATCAAGGCCACAATAACCTTGAAGGACCGAAAAATACGGCATCCTATCTACATCGTGAAGGATGATTTCCCCATCGACTACGAAGGAATCTTGGGAGTAGATTTCTTGCAAAAGCACAAGATAACGTGATTACGACAAAAAACAGCTACAACTAGCAGAGACAATATTAAAATTACGCTCGTACCGCGCGCTAATGCTGAAGCCGCGAAGCGAAACAATCATCCGAGCCACCACCGACTCGAATAAGGTAGGCGTGGTACGCGCCGAAGAAATGCTGCCCGGAGTATTTATCGGACACTGTCTCGTAGAACCAGAAGAATTTTCATGCCCGGTTAGCGTTATAAATACAACCGAAAAATACATTAAAATGTCAACTCCATGGGTAAACATCGAGGAAATTACGAACACGGTGGCTCGAAGAGAGAATGTCCCGCCTCTCCAGGAAGCGCCTACACTCTCCCGCAGAGAGCAAATAAAAAATTTACTCCGACTACAACATCTCAATCAAGAAGAAGAAAAAACATTGCTTCAAATCTGTGAGGAATTCGGTGACGTGTTTTACCTTAAAGGAGACGCGCTGACTTGCACTCCGACTACGTCACACGAAATCGCGCTCCGAGCTGACAGTGCACCTGTAAATGTATGCCCATACCGATTGCCGGAGAAACACAAAAAAGAAATAAATAAACAAATAGAGGGCATGTTGAAGGACAAGCTAATCCGACCTAGTAACAGCCAATGGAATGCGCCTTTACTTGTGGTCCCCAAAAAAGCGGATGCGGAAGGAAACCGAAAATTACGTATAGTTGTAGATTTCCGGAAACTTAATAATTTAACCATAGGCGATTCTTTTCCAATATCGAACATAACGGATATACTAGACCAACTGGGAAATGTAAAGTACTTCACCACCTTGGATACTCTGCGTTGATACCACTGCT